>NC_133651.1:39594533-39781622 GCF_009905375.1 Apium graveolens
TAACTAATGGAGATTATTCACGTGTCAATAGTTATTCACTGAGTGATAGTTGTACAAGTATCCTTAGAGTTGAGATCGTTAAAGTTATCTTGTATATAATGAATTGTGCTTTAGTTTAGTCCTTAGTCTCAAGGACATCCATTAGGTCTATTCTGGGCATAGGGATTTGTGTATGGAGATAGTTAACGTCAATAGAGGATCTACCCCTTCCAGTATAGGAAGAGAATATCCTATGTTATTCTTGGTATGCGAGTTCTGGAATCTCTGTCCAGAGTGTATGAAATTAGAAAGGAGTTTCTAATTTGCATTAATATGAACTTTGCATTATGAATAAGAAATCATATGATTAAATTTGATAGGCCTGACACGGGATCCATGCCTTATATTTAATCAGGATATTGTAAGGATAGAAGGAATTCATTGTATGGTAACTAGTCACTGACATATTCTTGGTATTCTAAGCAGTGAATTCATATTATCCGGATAGTCGCGATATGTTGAGAAGCATCACTCACGATGTAGAATAAATATGATTAATCAGTTAATTATATTTAATGAATTTTAAAATTCATATAAATAATAAATAGAAGGTTATTATTATCTATTTCTACTACCGGCTTAATATTGAACCTACAGGGTCACACCATAAAAAGATTAATTTATTAATGAAGGTATTTTGAGAGAGCAAGTTGTTTTCTAAAGAGTTTAAAAAAAAATTAAAATAGTTTTAATTATTATTTAAATATTTTATAAGATAAAGTGTGGGATTTATATAATAATATATATTGATATATTTATTATATGAAAACCTAGTGAGCCTTATATAAAGAATGAGATGAGAAGGGTTTTGGAATGCACTTGTGTTTTTGTGAAAACTTAGTTGCCACCCTCTCCTTCTTCATCTCTCTCTCTCTCTCAAAAGAAAAGGGCACCACTTTTATAAAGCTTCATCTTTATAAAAGCTTCATCGAAGGATTATTCTTGGTGGATACCAGTAGAGTGCTTCACACTCCGAGGAGCAAAAACTAGCATCCATTGTTATAAAGCTTCGATTTTCAAGGTATTATTATGATTCCTCCGCTTCCTTGATTTTATATGTTTTTCTATATGTGCGATACATGGTTTTACGGAATAATTGTTATATCATACTTCCGCTCGTCCGTAAATTCTTTCATAGACTGTTCTTAAATAGATTATTGCCCCACTTACACTGGTGGGTTGCAACAATATCACTTTCAGGATACAACAGCTCAGATTACTTCGTCCATATATACGTAGCACTCAACAGCGATCTGTACCTCAGTTCACCCAGAAAACCCTTGCTAATCTGTATATTATGGAGAGAAAAAGTGAGAGATAGTAGTTAGGGTTTCACAAATTTGTGTGACTCAGTATATCTCTTCCAAATGTTAAGTTCTGTATATAATAAAAAATAAAATATAACTAAATATATTACATTGATTAAAATAAATAGTCCGACTTAAATTGCAATTAATGGAATATTTGCAGAATCAGAACTGTAACAGTCACATATAAGCATTTATTAGCTTTCCAGCAAATGCTGATATCATATCAGCATTTAACATCCTTTCAGCAAATGCTGATATCCTTCAGTATTTATTCAGCATATCAGAGTTTATACTAATATCAGTATTTATTCATCCATATCAGAGATTATCTGTTAGGTCTTTAATGAACTGTAAAGGGGGGGTAAATACAGTTTATGCAAACAATTCGATAAAGCTTTAACAGAATCAACAGTTTTATATTAACAGATAAAAACTGATTACCAAGGTACTCTCTCAAAGGATGAACAATTATCCTTGAGAGATGCTAGGTTATGAGAATGGTAAAACAATGTCGCAGTGCATATAACATGAACCTAATCTGTGCTTTATATATAGCACAGTTACACAATCAATAAGGTATCATATTCTATTACAATAAGGAAACCTATTAAATATGCATGTATGATTGCTTCAAAGATAAAGTCCTTTACCGTCTTGAATTTCTTCTTTTCTTTTCCTTCTAAAATATCTACTGATGTGACAAATCCTGATGACATCATCTGCTGATCATCAAGTACTGATATAAGTACTGATGATGTCACTCTTCAGTAAATACTGATATAAGTCATGATAGAACTTCTAATAGTTTCTGTCCAAATATCATCAATTATATCTAACAATCTCCCCTAACTTGTGCATTATGAAAATATGTACAAGTTCCAATTGATGATGTCAAACTATCTAAATGCTGTAATCAAGTAAACATATTCATTCTTACTATAGTGAATATCAGACTTTACTCTTCATTCTGAACTCTAACACAATATGGAAAATCTTCAAGAAACTTCCTTAGCAGATTTTCTTCTATTACATCCAAATACCATTGCATCCTATGTTTGTATTCTTTTAGTTAATCTGTTGATTCATCATTCTGATAGATGACAACCTTGAGGTCATGTAACTTTGAATTTTCAAGAGATAGATGATCCAGTTCCAGAAACCCAATTTTCTTTCCATCAGGATTAAAAGTTCAAACTTTAGTCCCTAGACTCATTTCTATCTTGGCTCCTCCAATATGCATATCAACAACATATTCAGTTTGATCAATGTACTTTGAAATGTAGTTAGATTTGTAAGGCATTTCTCCCTGCTTTAACTGTTCATGTTCTTTATGAATGTAGACCATCTGAAAGTTATCAAATTAGTTACCTTGAGAATTGTAGCAATAAGTTCCAATTCCTTTCATGGTTTGTCTCTTAACTGTTCTTGAGCCAACCATAATTTTCTCCCAGACTCCATAAAATAAATCATTTCCTCTCCAACAAGATCAATAACAATTTACACTGATATGATCTTCTGTAAGTCTTCAAGCATCACATTGTCTCCAATTTCTGTCAAATTAGCATGCTTCCTTAAAATCAAATCATCTCCTACAGATGGATCAACATATAACCTACCCAGACCACTTGTGATTCCAGGTTTTCTAGAGTGAGAAATTCCACTGTAAATCTACTTTAATTGTTGTACAAGACATGCCTATTTTTTAAACAAGACTAAATCAAACTGACAACCCTAAGTAAGTTATATTGTAATCGTAGTTTGCATTTTGTATTGTAACATTAAAATCTGTAAAAATGTCAAAGAGTAGACTGTAGTCTTTTTCTTTTAAACAATATCAAGCCTAAGAATTCTATCTGGAAGAAGATCAATAAGATCATGCCTCAGAAGAATTAAGAAGAAGCTTGGAGTTGAATAAATCTATTTTGGGAAAAATGTTCTAAGTCAAGATCTCTACCAGTCACATATTTAGTGTTATAGAGAAGTCATTCGAGAACTTCAGAATGATTTATAGAGAACTCAGAAAAGCTACTAGAGAACTCAGAGATATCAACAAGCCAAGTTGAAGACATACAGATTGGAGATATCGACGAGTTATTTCTTCACTAGAGAACTCAGAGTTATCGACAAGTCAGCATTCATTAGATAACTCTGAGTTATCGATAAGTCAAATTCCACTAGAGAACTCAGAGATATCGATAAGTTAAAATTCACGAGAGAACTATGAGTTATCGACAAGTCAAATTTGACTAGAGAACTCTGAGTTATCGACAAGTCAATAAGCCACTAGAGAACTCAGAGAAATCGATAAGTCAAAATGAAGATATGAAGACTAGAGATCTCGACAAGCCAAATTCTCTTATAGAGAAATAAGAGACCTCTATAAGTCAAATTTACTATGGAGTATTAGAGATCTCAATAAGCCAAAATACTTATCGAGATGTCAAGTTCTCTATAGACCAAATTGGAGATATCGAGGTAAAATTTCAAAGTACAAAATTGCAGACCAGTTCAATATCCAAAATTTACAATCAACAAACAATCCAACCAGCTGGATTGACAAGTCTACAAAAAGTAGCTTGAAGAGTGTGCAAAATCAAGGGTGAAGATTAACTGACAAAGGAATATCAAAGTTAACACAGTATGCAAAGATATGCTAAGCCAGAAATGGAAGATATACTTTTCCTAAAATGGAAATGACAAGTGACAGTTTACTAAAGTTAATAGCATGTCTTATTATACACTGTGTAAACCATCAGTTAACTAAATTATAAAGTTAACATTGGTCCTTTGTTAGTAGTAACAATTTAGATCAGGAACTCTTGTACTCTCTCAAGAAAGAAGTTAAGCACTTTATCAATAAAGAGCCTACAAATTTTGTAGCTAAACATTATTAGTTTATTATAAAATTAAGTGAGTTTTGAAAGATTTGTGTTCTTCATTATTGCATGTTTAATTTCTGCATGAACACATATCACTACAACAATTGATTTACTTTATTCACAACCAAAATAGTTCAAGAAAAGCATTAAAAATACAAAAACACATTCAACCCCCCTCTGTGTGTAATTCATTACCTAACAAGTGGTATCAGAGCAAAATCTGAAAGTAAACAGATTCAAGATCTTGGAAGAATGAATACACAGAAAATTAGTAGCATCAAAATTCCTACATATGACAAAGCTAACTACACTCTTTGGAAAAAGAAAATATTGTTATTTATCAAGATGGCCAATCCACTCTATATTCAGATTCTTAAAAATGGGCCATTCACTCCTATGGTTAAAGTTGAAGAATCAAAGATGGTGATATGGTTATTCCAGCTCATTATGCTCCAAAAGACCCTTCTGAGTACACGAATCCTGAAAAAGAGAAAGTTTCTCTGGATAGTGGCTTGCAACTGATATTGATAGAGTCACCTGACAATGTAATGTATAACAACATTGTCAACTGTGACACTGCCAAGCAAATATGGGAAAAGATTGAAATACTATGTGAGGGAACTGAGGAAGTTAGATCTAATCAAAGAAGGATACTGATTTCAGAATATGAGGGTTTCATAGACAAGCCAAAAGAAAGTATAACTGATGTGTTTGAAAGGTTCAATAAGCTGATAAATGACTTTCAGCTCCTTGATAAATACTATGAAGCTGAAGAGGTGAAGTTGATATTTTTGCTCACACTCCCTGATCATTTGGAACATAAAATCTCAGCAATCAGGGAAGGGAGAGATCTAAGCAGGATACCACTGGAAGTTCTTTATGGAATTTTAAAAACTTATGAATTAGAAATGATTCAAAGAAAATCATTAAGAACTGGTCAAGGGCATGTTATAGATGGTTCAAGTGCTCTAATTGTCAATGAAAGTCAGACCTCTAATGATGAGCCAAGATCCCAAACTCCAGTTGCCTCAACAAGTGAGCAAAGAACAAATGATTTACAAGAACAAGTCATATTAGAACTGGAAGAAGATGAGTTCTACACCCTTGATGAACTTGATGAGCTAGATCAGTCAATGACCTATTTGGCAAGAAAATTCTCTAACATTGGAGTAAAGAAGCCAAGATACTTCAATGGTAAAGGACAGTCTTTTAACAAAGACAACAGCTGGAAAGGAAAAGGGAAGTACACATCTAATAGCAAAAATGGTTACAAAACTGGATCTGTTGACAGATCAAAAATAAGGTGCTTCAACTGTGATGAACTAGGACATTTTACTACAGAATGCAGGAAACCCAAGAAAGCAAAGAAAGACAAAGCCTATCTTGAACTGGAAGCAAATTATGAAGCTCTTCTGAAGAAACAACAAAGCAAAGCTTATATTGCAGAAGGAAAAAGTTGGGATGGTTCTGATAATGATGAAGATGAAGAAGTTGGTAATTATGCATTAATGGCCTTGGAGCAAGGAGAGACATCCTCATAAAAATCACAGGTACCAACTCTCACTACCATTGATTTAAATGTGAGTCATTATAAGGAAACTGTAGAGAAGATGAACACAGAAATGTTTCACATACATACAAGTTGCTGCTAATGAAGAAGTTAGCTGACTGACAAAGATAAATGAGAAGCTTGAAAGTGAGAAACAAGAAGCTGAATTGTTGTTGGTGGAGCTTGAAACTGTAAAACAAGAAAATGCATATCTGAAGAACAAGCTCAAGTGTGCAAGTGAAATTGAAGCAATGCTAAGGGAGAAGCTGGAAAAGAATGAAGTTAAATTGAAGTCCTTCAAAAATGCATCTGAGTTAATTGGATAGTACCATGAGAAAAACAAGCCATGTGCAAACATTGTTATTGGTCTTGATTTTGATGCCTTGAACATCAAGAAGAAGAATATAGGTGACAAAGGGAAAGTAACAGAAAATAAAAATTTCCAACAATCCTGAAGAAGGTTGATTCACCTATGTTCAAGGCATGTGAGGTCAACTTCAGTGAAGAAGAGTTAATTATCAAGCAAAAAATTGCTGATGAAGACAATGAGAAGAAAGATGCAGAAGCAACTTAATCTTTCAAAACTGAAGAGAAGCTCATGCATAATCAAGGTTCCAAGATACCTGTCAAGGAAACCAAAACTGAAGATGCAAGAAGGAAAAAATAGAAATGGGAAAATAGGGATAAAGAAAAGCAATAATTTTTCTTATGTTGCAGATGCTCCTAGAAAGAAATGTGAAAAATGTGGCTCTGTAAATCACCTAACTCACCTTTGTAAAAAGGTTATTAGCAAGCCAGCTGAAGGAGCCGGCAAATACAATGAAGCATATGTAAATGATCCCTACTCATTTTGTGACAAGTTTGATTGCATCCCTTGCAACTTGAAAGTGAGGAAGAGTTGTCATAAACTGAGAATAGACCTTAAAGAAACAAAAATTGGGTCTACAGTAGATATGGAAAATGCACAATAGTCATTGAATTCTATTTTATCTCAAACAACTCATTCTACTTCTGCTAAATCAGTTAACAAGAAGAAAGTACCCAACACTATTTGGGTTGCTAAACACACTTAAAACTCATTATGTGCAGGGCAAAGTGAATAAGGTCATATGGATCATTGACAGTGGGTGTTCCAGACATATGACAGGTGATAAGGCCCTGCTATCACAGTTTGAGGAAAAGGTTGACCCTTTGGTGACCTTTGGAGACAACAACAAAGGATTCACAATGGGATATGGCAAAATTATTTTTGAAAATGTTGTCATTGATGATGTAGCATTGGTAGCTGATCTTGAAGTGAATCTTATCAGTGTTAGCCAATTTTCAGACAAAGGTTTTGAAGTTTTATTCAACAAAGAAGAATGCACTTTTATCAGCAAGAAAATTGGTGAAGTTGCTCTGAAAGGAGCTAGGAAAGGAAGCTTGTTTGTTACAGACTTGGAATCAACAAATAAGGATGGAATTTGTTGCTTCTACACCAAGGCATCAGAATAACAAAGCAAGCTATGGCATAAGAAGTTGTCTCACTTGAATTTTAAGGCAATTAACACCTTGGTCAAAAAGGACTTAGTAAGAGACATGCCTAAACTGGAGTTTGCTCAAGTTGAAGTTTGTGAAGCTTGTAAGAAAGGAAAAATGAAAAGATCAAGTCACAAGTCAAAAACTGTGAATTCTATAAGTGCACCATTATAACTTATTCACATAGACTTGTTTGGGCCAATAAATATCTTATCTATTTCAAGAAACAAATATGCACTTGTGATGGTGGATGATTTCTCAAGATACACTTGGGTAGAGTTTATGCACTCTAAAGATGAAACTCCATACATCATAATTGAGCACATAAAGAAGATAGAAAAATAGGCTGAAGATCATAATTGTGTAAAAAGATTGAGAAGTGATAATGGAACAGAATTCAGGAATGCAATATTAAGTGAATTCTGCAAAAACAAAGGTATTATTCAAGAATTCTTAGTAGCTAGAACACCTCAACAAAATGGAGTAGTTGAATGGAAGAACAAAACATTAGTTGAAGCTGCTAGAACAATGCTGCAAGATGTCAAGTTGCCAACAAGTTTCTGGGAAGAGGCTGTTAACACTGCATGCTACACTTAAAATAGGTATCTCATTAACAAGGCTCATGGCAAGTCACCTTACTCAATCATGTTTAAGAGAAAGCCTATTGTAAAGCATCTTCACGTGTTTGGAAGAAAGTGTTACATTTTGAAAGACAACTCTGAATATGTGGGAAAATTTGACACAAAAGTTTTTGAAGCATTTTTTTTGGGATATTTATTGGAGAGAACTGCCTACAAGGTCTATGTGATAGATCGAAAGAAGATTATGGAAAGCACAAATGTGACTTTTGATGATGACAAGTGTCCAGGCTTGGAATGCCTTGATGAAAATGAAGCTGAAGCCCTTGCATTTGAAAACCTCAACATTGATAGTGATTCTGATGGTGAAAATGAAGTCAATGCACAACAGATGTTGAATGAAGAAATTACTGAACAGGAAAATCATGGGAATGGAAGCTCATCTCAAACACTTGAATTTGATAGCACAAACTCAGTTGGAGAAAGAGAAGAAGGATCTAGGAGTCATACCAATAATGAAGAAAGTGATGAATGCACAAGTCAACAAACTCATACAAGGAAGTGGGATATAAGTCACACTAGATAAGCAATTATTGGTGATCCTACTACTGGTGTGAGAACTAGAAGTGCAACTGTTAATGAGTGCCTTCATGCATGCTTTTTGTCTCAAATAAAACCCAAGAAAACTGAAGAAGCTCTAATGGATCCTGATTGGATATCTGCAATGCAAGAGGAGCTTAATTAGTTTGAAAGAAACAAAGTTTGGGAGTTAGTTCCTGCACCAAAGAATAGAAGCAATTATTGGAACAAAATGGGTGTTCAGAACAAGATGGATGAAAATGGTATAGTTACCAGAAACAAGGCAAGGTTGGTTGCAAAAGGCTACTCACAAGAAGAAGGAATTGATTATGATGAAACTTTTGCTCCAGTTTTAAGACTTCAAGCAACAAGGATTTTTCTAGCATTTGCTGCACATTCAAACTTTAAAGTGTATCAAATGGATGTCAAGAGTGCTTTCCTAAATGGTGAGTTAGAAGAAGAAGTTTATGTGCAGCAGCCACCTTGCTTTGAAGATCCAGAATTTCCAAATTTGTGTACAAATTACTCAAGGCTCTATATGGACAAAAGCAGGAACCTAGAGCTTGGTATGATACATTGTCAGAATTCTTACTGAAACATGGTTTTACTGGAGGTAATATAGATAAGACACTCTTCTACAAGAAATATGGTGAAGATATGATCCTAGTTCAGATTTATGTGGATGATATCATCTTTGGTTCTTCAAATAAAAAGCTTTGCCCAAGATTTTCTAAGCTTATGCAGAGTGAATATGAAATGAGTATCATGGGGGAATTAAGTTACTTTCTTGGATTACAAGTCAGTCAAAGAAGTGATAGAATCTTCATCAGTTAAACTAAGTATGTCAAAGACTTATTGAAAAAGTTTGGCATGGTTGATTGTTCACCTGTTTCTACACCTATGTCTATAGCAACAAAGTTGGATGAAGATAGAAAAGGCAAGAGTGTAGATATATCAAGCAATAGAGGAATGATTGGATCATTGCTTTACTTAACTGCAAGTAGACCAGACATCATGTTTGCAACATGTCTATGTACAAGATTTCAAGCCAATCCAAAAGAATCACATTTGATGGTTGTAAAGAGGATTTTCATATATTTAAAGGGGACTCCAAACTTGGGATTGTGGTACCCTAAGGGAACTGATTTTGAAGCTGTTGGCTACACAGATGCAGATTTTGCTGGATGCAGGGTGGACAGAAAGAGTACTAGTGGAAGCTGTCAATTTCTTGGTCAAAGACTTGTATCCTGGTATAGCAAGAAACAACAATCTGTATCAACTTCTATAACAGAGGCTGAATACATAGCTGCAGGAAGTTTTTGTGCTCAAGTGCTTTGGATTAGAAATCAACTAATGGACTATGGGCTAGTGTTACACAAAATTCCTATCATGTGTGACAATACTAGTGCTATATCTATAGTGGATAATCCAGTTAATCATTCTAGAACAAAACACATTGATGTAGGTACCATTTTATTAGAGAACATGCTACAAATGGTACTATTGAGCTCATTTTTGTTCCAACAGAAAAACAATTAGCTGATATATTTACTAAACCTTTGGATGAAGCAATTTTTACCAGACTTGTAGGTGAAATTGGAATGCTTAATTCTTCAGCCTAAGGCAAGAACTAAGCTAATGTTTTGCATCAGATTAATTTCTAGTAAATCAAAATTAATTTGATTTAATTGGAAATTAACTGAAATATGAATTATAAATATTTCAGAAATCTCTGCATATTTATTATTCAAAATAAAATTTAGCTTGGAATTTCTCAAATTCTAAGTAAACTGCTTAGTTATTAATTTACATCCTCAATATGTAAAATTAACACAAGGCAGAATTAAGTTGATGAAAAGTATATAGAGAACTGAGTTCTCGATAAGTTTAAATGACTTATCGACAAGTCATTTTAAGAATTCTCGAGTGAGTTCTCGATAAGTCAATTCACTGACTTCTCGAGTGATTTCTCGATAAGCTTTATTATGACTTATCGATAAGTCCTTGTAGAGTTCTCTAGTAGTGTTAATTCACAGAGTTCTCTACAAGTATAATTTTTAGACTTCTCAATAACTCAGAACTGAAATAATTTAACTTAAGAAAATTATTTTGGTAAAATACTTTTGGAAAATTATTCTAATTTTATTTTGAATTTATTCAAATAAAAGTTGGAATTAATTCAGTCTATTTTGGACAAACTGGGTATTTATCTGACATCTCGATAAGTCAATTTTTAGTTCTCTATAAGAGTAATTTAAAATGACTTCTTGATATATTTTTCATTTCTTAAAATGACTTCTCGATAGGCTAATTCCGAATGTCCATTTTTGAGTTCTCGACAAGTCATTTGCTTTTACTATAAATACCCAAACATCTCGATACATATACATACTTACAACTTTCGAGATCTCAAGTGACCTAGCCTTTTAATCAAAAATCGATTTCTCTCTCATTTTCACTCCTTTCTCAAAAAAATTCTTACCCATTCACTCTCATCAATCAACAATGGAACTCAATGTTGCAAGAGCTACTATTCCAGAGAAAGGAACAAACTACCTCGCTTTTACTGATGCTAAACAAGCTCCTAACAGTTTCAAGGGATTTGTGAAACTTTTATCTGAATCTTATCTTGCAGGAGCTTTGACTGCTAACCCTGTTCTGTATCTGGATGTTCTACATGAATTTTGGACAACGGCAGTAGTGAGGACTGATATGAATGATAACTCTCTCTCTATGGTGGTCACCTGCATAATTGGAGGCCAAAAAATAGAGTTCAATGAACAAGATATGAATAGAGCTTTGGGGATGCCAACTGCAAATCTAGTGGAGGTGCCAACTTCTGGTGAACTGACGGAGTTTCTGGAATTCATCAATTATGGTGGAAGAATCAACTTGTCAAGTTTGAACAAGACCAATCTAAGGAAGGAGTGGTCCTTTGTCTTTGATTCTGTGGTGAGGGCCTTCACATGCAGGAAGACTGGGTATGATAACATTTCAAGTATGGTGCAGAAGCTGGTGTATTCAATAACCCACAACAACCACTTGAATGTTGGTCTATTGATCCTGGAAGAACTTGCAACCAGGCTGACAATGCCCCTATCTGCTAGAGGTAAGGACATTTTCTTTCCTGGATTTATTATGTCAACTTTAAATCATAAAGTAGCAGACATACATTTGTTAAATGGTATAGATAACACTAAAATAGGAAATTGTAAGCAAGTGTCCAAAATAATATTTGGTTCACTTACTACAAAGAATAAGGTAAATGTAAGTCTGAAACTCACTCCATTCATGTTGGAGAGGTTTATGACTTACCTTTACCCTATGCCTGACATGAGATCAAATGTACAATCCAGCACAACTATGATTCCTGAACCTGTGGAAGTACAAACACAGGAATACCCACAGAGATCTTCCTAAGTAGAAACTATTTCTTCAAAATCCTTAGTAGCTAGGAAACCAACCACCTCATCTTCTTAAAAGGATGAGGTGAGTAAAAGGAAGAGAAAGGAGGTAACCTTAACAGTTATAACTGAGAGTGGTGAGGATCAAACTGAAGCTAAGTCACCCTTGGTCAAGAGATCAAAGAAGAGTAAGAAATCTGAGCTGACCACTCAAGCCACCTCTGTATCCTTCCAACAGGATGCAGTTGTAAAAATGAGGACTAAACAGACTCTAGATACATCCTCTCAACAGGGTGTGTCTATTGAAAAGAGCATTCACCCCAATGCACCTTGTACAGAGTTTGCACAGCCTGCACATGAAGTAATTTAAGTGTATGGTAGGAGAAATAAGGATGGCACACACAATGAGGGCACATCTTTTGAAGCTCCCTCATCCATTCAGGGGAGCCGCCAACACTCACACCCGAGCAACAATCTCAAATCTCTCAAATTTCTTCCCTACCTACAGCACTTGAATCCAATTCTCAAGTGCAAGCTAAATCAAGTGACTTGGTTCAAGAAACCTTGTTCACCACCCAGACACTTCATTCAGATGGTGAGAGGCTACTAGCTGGGTTAGACTTTGATGACACCATCAAAAACATGGAGGATTCATCAGTTTTTACTGAAGACCCCATGGATGTCAGAAATGCACCTTCATATACAAATCAGCCTTCACAGGCTGTTAGGTTTGAGGGTAGTACTCCTGAGGGGGAGCTATTTAAATCCTCTCCAATTCAATTGGAGGTTCCTCATGTAGGAACCACTCCCCTCAAAACCCTAGCAGAAATTGCCTTAGGAGTAGATGCTAGGAGTACAATTGCCAATGATCCTGCTATGGGGAGGCAAGTTTATCACATTCAAGTGACAGTGCTTTGCAAGAAGCACAAGGGTTTGAGACTGGTGCACATGACAGTAACCCAGTCAAATCCCCTTCAATTCAATTGGAGGTTCCCACTTTATGTGAGGAACAACAACTTGTCAAAACTACAGAGCAATCCGTGAGTAAAACTGTGACTTCAGTCACATGTGGTTCTGATTCACACCCCTCTACCTCTCAATCACACCTCATCTCCCAATTGCTCCAAGAC
This sequence comes from Apium graveolens, assembly GCF_009905375.1. Taxonomy (NCBI): domain Eukaryota; kingdom Viridiplantae; phylum Streptophyta; class Magnoliopsida; order Apiales; family Apiaceae; genus Apium; species Apium graveolens. The sequence continues at coordinate 39,607,520 of NC_133651.1, forward strand.
ACTGAAAATCAACCATCTACAATTGAAGATCTTAGAGTTGATCAAGTTGGAGGCCTTGCTCAAATCTCACAACAGCTACTCACATCCAACATGTCCAATCAAGACTACCAAGCTATCATGCTCTCCTAACAGGATGATGTGGAAGAAAATCAAGCAAAAATTGTTGATGACGCTGGTCAGGATGCTAACTGTGATGCTTGGTTGGATAAGGAATTCACAATTGAGATGGATGTTGTGCTAGCTAAATTCAGGGAGGAGTACATTACTATTCCGGGTAGCAATGTCAGATCCCTCACTCCACAAGAGGTATATGATGCCATAAATGAGGTCTATAAGGCTCAAATCAAGGCTTTCCATAACTTTGGAAAAGCTCTACAAATCACATTGAATGGACATCAAGACAAAGTCATGAAGATGGTCAGGAAAAAGATGGACCAAATCATCCCTTCTCAAACTGAGATCAAAAACCAATTCAAGCACTTCTCAGAACAGATGTCTAGGTATGATCTCAGTGGGATTGATAAAAGTGTAAATCAGCTCAAAGAATCAGTTATAGTATTGCACAAAGTTGTTCAAGATCATATCAGTAAATCCAATGACATAAGGTTGAAGTTAGATCAAATGCACACTGCAAGATACACTCCTTCACCTTTGGTCATGGATGAAATTCAGAAATTTGTGCAAGCTACTTTTGGATAATCTACTGCTATCTTTACTACAAGCTCTTCAACTCAAGACATTCAAGAAATCAAGACTCAAGTAGCTTCTTTTAAAAACTCCAATGCATCTCTCAACACTCAGGTTCAGGCTTTGACTTCTCTAGTCAAAAGTCAACAGACAGATATAAAGACCCTGGTGGACTCTCACAAGCACTTTCAAATGCAAAACTTTGTTGCTTTGAGAGCCATCATGGAAAAGCTCAACATTCCTCTATCATCACTTCCAGAGAAAATAAGGCCTAAAATTCCTACTCCCCTCCTCAAGCCTGACAACAAGACTAAGGGGGAGATAGAGGCTAGGCTAACAAAATCCAAATCATCTACTCAACAAGTCCAGAGTGCTGAAAAGAGCTTAAATCAAAAAGTAGATCTTGACATGGAGACACTTATTAGGGCTGCTAAAGGACCAAGTCTGAGCAGAGAATTTGATGAATTGCTCAAGGCCCTAAAGGCTTCTCTCAACAATAATCACTTCACATACAAGAAGGCCCTGGACAAGACAATAAACTTCTTAAGGGTGATCATGGTAAATCAAGACAATTTTCTATAAAAGAGGATAGTGGTCAGTACAAATGACTCTGGGATAGATAGATGTATGCAGGTGTCCCTCAATCATCTTGTCTCAAGGAGAGCATCTGAGTTGGAAATTCTGATAAACAAAGTAAGAGTTGTGACTCATGAAGACACCTTGCTGCTAGCTGAATTGAAGAATGCACAAGTGGTTGCTTTTCCTGAAGCATACCTACAGCCAAGCAAGGGAATAACATACATATGTCCAAACACCAAACACTTCAAACACTTCCAAATCCCTAAACAATGTGTCATGGCCAACAAGAAGCTTATGATGATTCTGGAAACTGGTTTAAAATCTAAGAAGAACAAGAACTTTGATGATATTGAGATGATAAAGCTGTTGGGGAGATACATGAGTGATGCTGAAGCCAACTTGCCCAAGACTCAAATCAACAAGTATAATGTGGATGATGATGAGCTGAAGAAAGATGATCAAAATCCTTCTGGCTCAAATCCAAGTCAATCCACCAAGTCATCTGGAAGCAAGGGTGGAGAGAAGAAGAAGGAGGATGATAAGAAAAATGATGAGAAGAAGAGAGAAAGTGAGAGAAGGAGTAAGAGGAGATATGATGACTCAGAACCACAAAAAACCCTAAAAATCCAAACACAACTAGCTCAACCTTTAGCTCAACCTTCAAAATCAACTTTCCCAAACATCAAACCTTCTCTAACCTCTAAGCCAAAGTTTCTGTACCAACAAACTGCAAACACCTTTCTTAAAACACCAATCACCTCAAACCAAACCTGTCTCAAGAAAATAACTACCTTACCTTTAGACAAGCCTTCACTCAAAATTAATTTCAAGTCTGTTGGGAAGAAACCTAGAAAAGTCAAGCCTACGGAAAAAGTTGAAGTTACTGAAAAGACCACCTGGAATTGTTTTAAGCAGAATGATTTTCTACCCTTAAACTGGTGCAATTAAGGTGGAGATTATTTCCAATAATTGGCTGAGGAAATAGTTGGAGTCTGGATTGTTATCCTAAAGGAAGTAAGAATCTACATTCAAGATGGGTCCTTCACTTTTCTTGGAAGAAATTTGATAGACACTCTTTCTCCAACAGAAATTAAAAGAGTGATAAGTTTGTTGAAGGACAAGGATACTGCTACAAGAGCATGGAGATCTATTCTAGCTAAGTGGTTGGTTGAAAAGGAAAAATGAAAAAGAAGAAATGAAGCTGAATATGAGGAAAGAAGAAGGAAGTATGATGATGAGATTGAAATGTATATCAAAAGATCAGAAGAACTGAAAGCAAAAGGAATGAGCAGAATTTCAAAAGATGGGAAGTTTCTGAACATCAAAGCTGGACAATTCTCAAGATTTAGGATTAATTTACTAGACAGTGGTTATCCAAAGGGATCCAGGATCAAACTAGTTGAAGCTCTAAGTGGGACACCTATTGTAGAAGAACTTGAAATTCTTGTTCAGTTAAGGGATATTCTTAGAGAAGAAACAGAAGCACAAATAGTTTTTACCTGATGCTTGTAACCACTTAGACTCTGTAAATCTTGTCCAAAAGTTGTAATTTTGTCAATTTGTATGTTTTAATCTTAGTTTCCATCAAAACTTGGGGTTAGTCTTGTTAACAGGCATGAATTTGTGTTAAGCAATCTTCTCACAAATTGGGTGAGATTGTTATGCAAGACATGCCTGTACTTTAAACAAGACTAAGTCAAATTGACAACCCTAAGTAAGTTGTATTGTAATCTTAGTTTGCATTTTGTATTGTAACATTAAAATCTGTAAAAATGTCAAAGAGCAAACTGAAGTTTTTTTTTAAACAGTATCAAGCCTAAGAATTCTATCTGGAAGAAGATCAAGAAGATCATGCCTCAGAAGAATTATAAAGAAGCTTGGAGTTGAATAAATCTGTTTTGGGAAAAATGTTCTAAGTCAAGATCTCTACCAGTCACAGATTTAGTGTTATAGAGAAGTCATTCGAGAACTCTAGAATGACTTATAGAGAACTCATAAAAGCTACTAGAGAACTCAGAGATATCGACAAGCCAAATTGAAGACATGAAGATTGGAGATATCGACAAGTCAGTTCTTTACTAGAGAACTCAGAGTTATCGACAAGTCAACATTCATTAGAGAACTCTGAATTATCGATAAGTCAAATTCCACTAGAGAACTCTGTTATTCCCTAACAATACAACAAGAATTACAGAAGAGGGGGTTGAATGTAATTCTGGCTTCTTTTTGGGATTTATGAAAAATGGTTCTAACTCAATTTATATCTAACTGTTTGATTTGCTTACTGCAGAATACAGAGTTAAGTTAATCAAACATAAAGTAATAAAAACTCAGGTCTTTAAAACTTTCTAGTGGATTTGAATGTATCCACCAGATATATATATATATATATATATATATATATATATATATATATATATATATATATATATCAAAAGAACCCTATGAAGCTTGAATAGCTCACAACTGCAGTTACAAATATGAACAACTAAACTTGCAGAAAAATGCTACAGGATACAGCTTACAAATGTTTCTCTGAAAAATGTGTCTGCTTAGTCTATTTGTTGTTGTTATTCTACTTGCTATACTTGGTTTATATATTACCAAGTTTACATAGAGTAAGACAAGATAATAAAATAAAACCTATCAAGTCTAACTTTATGCTACTTCACTACTCTATTCCAGCATCTTTAATTATCTTTATAATATCATGGAAATGGTAATGCTTCTTTGTCTCAAAACCGTGCTAAACAGGCTGCCACATTCCTTTTGCAAACACTCGACGCATGTGACTGTGTTGTCACTGTCAACAGATATTTGAATTGATCATCCGTCGGGTACATGCTTGTTATCCGTCGGGTAGCCTTGTTGATCATCCGTCGGGTAGCTTTGTTGATCATCCGTCGGGTAGCCATTTATCACTTGACTCCATTTTATTTGTGCAAAATTACAAGACATCTTATATTTACATTTAATCAACCTATTCTGCACATCTACTAGCAGTCTACATGATTCATAAGCTATTACAGAATCTATACAAAGTTGTTTGCAGAAATGTGCTACAGTACTTATTGTTACATAAGCTACTCACCCGGAGGATATCAATTAGTCATCCGTCGGGACTATATTGAGTCATCCGTTAGGACTATAATTGATCATCCATCGGGTGCTATAAAATTCACTAAGTTAAATCTACTAAGGTGTTTTGTTTAGCTTATCATCAAGTACATAACATATTCCTAACAATCTTCCCCAATTTATGTCTACTGGAATGGTAGCCATAAATTACGAGAAACTTGATGATAACAAAACATTCTAAAGATACAGATTGAAAAAATAGTAGATAAAATTGATAAGTGCTCCAAATTACTGAAAGTTGAACAATACAAAGTACACAAAGAAATTGCTCACAATTGTTATCAAGATGCTCCTCTAGTTTGAGCAGATAGATCTATTTCCTTGATTGTCTGGATTTCTTCCCAAGCCTTCTATTGTTTTCTTCAATTTGATTCTGAAGTTGTCTGTGGAATTCTAGTTCATCAGCTTCAGAGAGATTTAGCATTTCCTGCATTTCTAAAAGAGTCTCATTGCTAGAGATACTCAATTGGTCCTCCAATCTGAAGAATCTTCTAAGACCTTTGTCATCCATGAATTCCATCAGCCAATAGGGCCTTAGATGCACTCTTTTTCCTGTAAAGAGAATATATAGAGTTTTTGGAAGTGCATCTTTGGCTCTTATACTCCTTAGTTCCTCAATTCTCTTTAGAACTATTCTTCTTGCAGTCACATTGTACTCAAAGTTCTTTTTCAAGGATGAGTAGAATTTAATCAGAACAAATTGGCTTTCTTGGAGAATCTTGTGAAGAGGCCATGTCATCCCTTTCCCTCCCTTGTATCTAAATACCAGTCTTTCAGGAAGATGTATGTAAGCATCAATTCCTCTTACTTCTTCCAGTTCATCCAAGTAGAGATTTAAGTTTGAAAATTCCTTGATATCACAAATGTACATGAGATCTCTCTTGTTGACCGTGGGTTGGGATTTGGTTAGAGCTTTGGATCTGATAGATACAGGCTTCACTTTCTTGATAGCTCTAGTCTTTGTCTTTTTTGTCTTCAAGATGGGTAAATTTAGCTCAGGAATTGGTAAACTATCCCAGTCTACTGGCTCATCCTTAGGAATAATTGGTTCACCATGAATATTTCTTGTTGGATCAACCACTTTGAATTCTTCAAATACCACTAAGGGTTTTGATGTCTGAGTTGTAGTTGTAGGCTTTTTGGGAAATTGATCTTCCAATTCCTCATCATTAAAGTTCACTTTGCTCTTGTAATGGAGTTTGTATCTAAATATTCTTTTCTGCTGTGATTCTTCTTGCATTTTCAGATCCTTAGGTTCAGTAATTACAGTTGGTTGTACAGGAAGTTCTGTTGTGATTTTTACAGCTTGAAGTTTGGCCAAGATAGCAGCTTGTTCTTTCTTTTGCTTTTGCTTCTTAGCATCCAAAGCAGCTTGCTTCTTTTCTAGCCTGATTCTTTCTTTCTCTTCCTTCTTAGCTTCCACAAATAGTGGGTTTCCAACCACCACACAAATCTCCTTACCATATCTGTAAATTTTGACAATTCTTCTTTTCAATGCTGAATTAGATGGATCTTTGTAAAATGCTATAGATCTTGACAACAGCTTCTTTTCATCTGGCTTTGGTGTCTCAAATACTGTATCCATAGGATTCTTGTCTGAAAACTTAGGATAGTTCCTTTTGGCCTTCATAATGAGATCTTTCTTTGGAGATTTGATGTAGGAAGTTTGACCCCTTTCCAGATAGTTCATACTTATATCATTCACAGAGATTTTCATGACTTTAGAGTGATGATTGAAGACTTTGTCTGGCTTTTGTGTTGGACCAAATATCTTCTGGATGTTCTCATCAATTTTCTTCCAGTTGATTGGACTCAATTGCTTCTTCTCAACTGCTCTCAAATTGGTTGCTGCTTCTTTAATTAGATCTATGCTATCTTTAGCAGGTGGCTTTGTAAAAGCAATTGTTGGCACAATTGCTTTACTTACTTGAATATTGAGCACTTTTTACTCCCCCGCACTTCTTGATTCCCCTTGACTGAATAAGACAATTAAGCTTGCTTTCTCCTCCTTAGAAGAGGTTTCTTTCTCCCCCTTTTTGTTATCAGCAAGTTGAGTAGAAGAAGAGGTTTATGCTGCCATTAGCATTTGAAGTAAGTCTGTTTGTTGTGCTTGGTATAGATGAATTTCTGTTAGAGAGGCTTCCATTGCTGTCATTCTGGTATCCAAGGAATCTATCTTTGTAGTAAGATCAGAATTCTTTCTGAGTTGTCTCTTAATGTCAAGCATTGTAGCTTCTGGAAGTTTAGAATCCAACCTTTCAGAAATGTCTCTTTTCATTTAATCAATTTCTCCTTTGATAGAAGTGACATCCTGAGTATGTTGAAAACCCTGGATTTATTGTAATTGAAGAGAAACAAGGTGTGCTTGTGGGAGCTTCTTGGTATTGGCATTTGTTGTAGATTGAAGAGCAGAGTGTGTTTGACTGATAAGTTGGATGAGTGTGGTCTTGAAATGATGTTCATCACATTTCTTGGAGAAGGCTCATGATGGCATGCCTGATCTGGAACTAGGGCCTACTTCTCCCCCTATGTGCAATGGCTTTTCTTCACTTTCTTTATCCTCACCACCAAAGAAATCTTCTGAACCACCAGTCTCATAGTCAATATCACCAGCTGTAGAGGGCAGAGCTGTGATTACATCCTTTGCTCTTTGCATAGACTGTATGGTGTGCACCAAATTTAGCATTCTTTCTGCATTGTCATTGCCCTGTCCATCTAGAAGTTGATATGCTGGAACAGGGTGAGTAAATGTCTCAGCATCCAAGGAGGTAGAATCTATAACATCTTGACTTTGCTGAGATAGTCCCTTCCTGTCTGCATTCTGGACATTCATTAACACACTTGCAATGACATCCACTCTTATTTCTCCTGTACCTGCATTTCTCTCATTATCTCTCTTTTCTTGCATCAAGGTCTCACCTTGGCTTCCCACCCTCACACCCTCACCTTCACCATCTAAGGTGGGACTCCTCTCACTCACTTTTGCCAATTCTGAAGAAATGGATTGCATTAGATCACTCTTTTTCTCTCCTTTTTCCTGGGAGCAACCCAGACTCTCACTCAAATCACTCCCTTCCCTCAATCCTAAAAGTGATTGCACTACTACTAAGTCCTCTGCACTTGTAAGAATTGATGAAATTTAAAGCTGTGCAGAGACACCCGACGGATGAGGAATATCCATCGGGTTAGCAGTTTGACTATCCGACGGATGACTGCTGTTAAGCTTATCCTTCGGGATACAATCACTACTCGACAGATAATAAATATCCATCGGGATAGAAGAAATAATTGAGTTTGTAGTGGAGACTATTGTAGACTCTGTGTAGATTGATGAAAATTTTGGCACGGATGTCTCAACAGTCTTAGAAAAAAATGGCAAGTGAGCCAACAAATCATCTAGAAGATGATGCTCACTTGCATGAATTTTTGGCTTCTCCAACAGAGTTAAAGATGAAGAATTTGGTTGAGATGTATGAATCATATCAACATCCAATGAGTGTGTGGGAGAATTTGGTGTTTCAGGTGCTTCAATTATGAGAGATTTTAGCTGTGACTCCACATTTATTGGAGCCACATCAACCTGACTTTGAAAAGGTGCAGTGATTGGGTATTTTGCACCAGTTTGTACAGTGTGTGAGCCCTGTGCATCCCCAAAGGTTTTTGATCTTTTCTTTCTAGCATAAGTTTGTGGTGAGCTAGTGTCCCTACCCCTCTTGGCCTGTTCTCCTGGTTGGGAGCTTTTTTTAATGGTAACATCCTTTTGGGAGGATGAAACCAGTAAAGAGCTAATATCCTTATTAAGCATTGCAGTTTGTTGAGAAACTGCAGCGTGGCTAGGCTGGGAAACACTCACCTCTCCAACCTTATCATTAGGGCTTCTTTGATTTTCACCCTGTCCCTCACTTTTCTTGCCCACCTTCACACTCCCCTCTTTAGGATTGGTGGATTTTACAACTGATTTCTTTTGAAAGAAATTAGAGGGGGCTTTTTAGCTTTGGATTTAGGAACTTTTGTTGGTTTGGTAGCTTGGGTAGGCAATTGTTGGGTCATTGACACAGTTGCCATAGCTACACTAGAAAGAAAAGAAATTTGTGAGGTTGGAAGAGTGGAGACAGAAGAAATTACCTTACTTACCTGAGGTCCCTCCATTACTGGAAAGTAGTATAAGGGAACCTCCTTGTGATGGTTTGCTCTGTTTAAATCTGCAATGATCTTTCTTTCTTGAACCCAACAATTTAACTTGTTGGTTGGGTTCTCAATCACAATATCTTCAATAAGATGGTTAGCAAGCATCATAAAGAATCTAGCATAATAGACACTTTTACCTCTCTTATTGATTTCTCCTAACTTAAAGCCTAACTCAAACAAAACCAAATCACTGAAATTAAAGTACTTATCAGTAACTAGCATGTAAAGCATGTTAAGCATAAAGATATTTATAAAGTCAAAGTTACTAATTTTACCAGAAAACACCTTAGTTACTATATCACGCAGATAACTCCATTCCTTCCTAAGACCCAACCTCCTAATTTCACTTAATTTAGAAGTAGTGAGTGTATAGCCCATGAAATTAAGCATATTAACAATGTCAGTGTCTGTGTGTGGATCAGTTACAGTTTTATCAGGAATCTTGAAGCATGCTTTAACAATATCACTATTTATGCAAAACTGCTTACCTTTCAAGAGTGAATGTGATGGTCTTGTCTGTCGAGTTGTACACTGTAGTTGTCCATATTTCTTCAACAATCTCACAGTAAATGATGGGTGATTCCAGCATGGCATAGTTGAGTTTGCAGTTCTTCATAAAATTCATCATTTTGTGATAGTCACCAGACTATTGAATCTCCTTGTTCATCAAAGCTGAGAAGTTGTTTTTCTCATAGATATAATGGGTTTGAGACATGATTTTCACTACAGGTGTGATAGGGAATAAATAAATCCTGATTACGTAGTTAATATTGCATTAATTACACGTGATTTGGGCTACAAGGCCCAATAAGAAGATGTATAACATTCAGACCAAAAAGGTTAACACATTGATCAGGCCTGATGGACAAGATCATGCCTGATGGAACAAAGAAGGCCCAAAACCCTGAATATTAATTAATTTCGTAACTAATTAATAAGGGAGAAAAACAGCTATTAAGATTAGTCCTAATGGGGATATAAATCCTTGTGGATTGGCCTCCAAGGAACCTCATGGGATAAGGAATCAGCTTCCTACTTCCTACGACTCCAAAGTCCATTCTAATTCTGAGACTAGACAACCAAGTCTCCTAACCCAAGTCCAATTTAAGGACTCCCAACATCTATATAAGGGGCCTCACCCCACAAATCAGAACTATGTTTTTTGACTTGATCCTTGGAAATCAGCAAGGTACGTAGGCATCTTGTTAAGGCAGATCGAGTCACAAAATACAAGAGCAGTCAAATCGAGCCTCGAAGCTCATGTTCCTTAGTAATAAATACAGTAATTATTATACCTTAGTTTTTGATCCACAACATTTGGCACCGTCTGTGGGAAAGCTAACAACAACCATGGCGAGAACACGGAGAACAAGCAGCGTCCTTGAAGGAGGGACACCCGCGGGGATAACCCAAATGATTTCGTCAACCGTGGAGGTGCCTCCGCATTCAACCTATGCCGTCACCCAAGGAGGAGCCCAGGTAGGGGCAACTGAACCTCAACCTCAAGGGACGATTCCCCCGGCTCCCCAAGGTACGAATCCCCAACTTCAACAACTACATACACCTGTGAATTCTCGACTCATTGGGTACGAGTATTCAACTGTTGTAACCACTAACCCCCCTTATGGGATGCCCCTTTACCCCGAGGTTGGAGGAAGTGGACATGTTGGTCGGAGTGAAGCACGGGGGCAAACACCCCCTACATACAAGATTTGGCTCCTATCCCGGAGGACCAGGAATTTTCTGGTCCTTATATTGAGAGAGATTCTGAATCTTCGGATGACGAAGTGGCCCCAAGAAGGAGACATGCTGGCAAAGAGCCGATGACTGATGGTAACCAACACCCTGGGAGCACCCGAGGGGTGAATCCCCAAGAAGTGTAGGAGAGAATCAAGTCCCATGAGGCTGAGATTCAAAGGCTAAAGCATGACTTGGAGGCGCACCAGGTTCCCAGGCCCCTATTACCACCTAGGGGGAGAAATCCTCCCCCAATCATAGACCTGGATGGTCCGACACGAAGAAGGGCTGTAGTCCCAAGAGCTGGTCCAAGCAATCTTCTTCCCCTTGGAGATCCTGATGATACTACTCCACCATTCAGTGAAGAGATAATGAATGCCCACATCTCAAGGAAGTTCAAGATGCCCACTATCAAGGCTTATGATAGAACGGGAGATCCCGCTAATCATGTCAGGACATTCTCCAATGCACTGTTGTTGCAGCCCGTGAATGACGCTATTAAGTGTCGGGCCTTTCCTCAAACCCTGTCGGGTATGGCTCAAAGATGGTATAGTCATCTGCCCCCGAACTCTATGGGGTCCTTTAGAGAATTAAGTCAGACTTTTATTAAGCAGTTCATCAGTGGGAGAGTGCATGAGAAAAGTTCAGCATCCCTCATGAGCATTGTGCAGGGAGCAAATGAATCCTTGAGAGACTACCTGAATCGTTTCATGAAGGAAGCTTTGAAAGTCCCAGACCTTGATGACAAGGTAGCCATGATAGCACTACAACAGGGAACTAGGGATGAGTTCTTCAAGATTTCCTTGGCCAAGCGCCCCCTGAGAGCATGTTGTAGCTCCAAGATAGGGCCGGGAAGTACATCAAGGTGGAAGAGAGCATGAGGAAGACCGTAGTGAGCAACAAGCCCGCTGGAGGCAAGAAGCGGAAAACTGATCTGGAGTACATTGCTAAGGACAAGTATCCTAAAACTGAGCAAAATCCTGATTCAACCCCTAAGAAGGGAGGACCTGGACAAAAATTCGCTAAATACGCTAAGTTGAATGCTCCTAGAAGCCAGATCTTGATGGAAATCGAGAAAGACCAAGATATTCGTTGGCCTAAACCCTTGAAGGCAGATCCAGCCAAGCTAGACAAGAGCAAATATTGTAGGTTTCACAAAGTTGTTGGTCATGACACCGATGAGTGTAGGCAACTGAAAGATGAAATAGAGTTCCTCATTCGGAAAGGAAGATTGAACAAGTACACTGAGGAAGGAAGAGATAGGAATAACAATGGGAGAAAGAACTTTGAAGATCGTAGGAGGGACCAAGACGATCAGGGGCGGAATCCCCAACCTAGGGACCGGTGATAAATACAATTTTGGAGGACCACGACCCCGAGGACCTGTGATAAACACGATTTTTGGAGGACCGACTGCTGCTAGATTATCCAAGAACTCCAGGAAAGCTTATGCCAGGGAGGTTATGTATATTATTGGAGAAGCCCCGAAGAGGGCCAGGGTGGGAGTAACAATGGCTTTGGATGATTCTGACCTAGAGGGTGTGAAATTTCCTCATGACGACCCATTGGTCATAACATCTATAATAGGAAACAGCCCGGTTAAGAGGGTCCTTGTGGATAATGGTGCTTTAGTGGATATTTTGCTCCATGACACCTTTTTAAGGATGGGATATAATGACTCCCAATTGACCCCAACCGATATGCCGATATATGGATTTGCGGGAGTGGAGTGCCCCGTGGAAGGGATAATTAAATTGCCAACAACCACAGGACAGGAACCAAGGCAAGCAACACAGATGTTAGACTTTGTGGTGGTGAAGGCTAGTTCAACTTATAACTCTATCATGGGAAGAACAGGGATACATGCCTTTAAGGCAGTCCCTTCTTCCTACCATTCAGTTATGAAGTTTCCCACCTGGAATGGGATTGGAGAAGAAAGAGGAGATCAAAAAATGGCTAGAAGTTACTATATGGCCTCACTGAGGGCAAATGGAGTTGGGGGGCAAGTTCTGCCTATTGAAGATCTGGATATTCGAGAGAATGATGAGAAAAGAGGGAAGCCATCTGAAGACTTGGTTTCGATTTCTTTAGCTTTTGAGGATCCTGAGAAAGTGACTTTCATTGGAGCCACACTAGAGGAGCCCCTTAGAGGGAGGTTGGTGAAATTTTTGCAAGAAAATAGTGATGTATTTGCATGGTCGGCAGCTGATATGCCAAGCATAGACCCAGAACTAATTACTCACAAGCTGAATGTGGATCCGAGTCGGAAGACGGTAAAGCAAAAGAAATGAAGTTTTGCCCCAGAGAGGCAAGAAGCTATAAAGCAAGAAGTAGAGAAGCTCTTAGAGGCTGGTTTCATTGAGGAGATACAATTTTTAGAATGGTTAGCAAACCTTGTAATGATGAAGAAGGCCAATGGAAAATGGAGGATGTGTGTGGACTTCACTGATCTGAATGACGCATGCCCTAAGGACTGTTTCCCGTTGCCAAGGATAGATACTTTGATAGATGCCACTGCTGGACATGAGATGCTGAGCTTCATGGATGGATTTAGTGGATACAATCAGATCAAGATGCACAAGGACAACATCCCAAAGGTATCATTCATCACTGACTTTGGTGTTTATTGTTATCTTGTTATAGCATTTGGTCTCAAGAATTCAGGAGCCACTTATCAAAGGTTGGTAAATAAAATTTTTAAGGATCTTATTGGCAAGACCATGGAAGTTTATGTTGATGACATGTTAGTCAAAAGTCTAGTGAAGACTGACCATATAACCTATTTGAGGGAAGCTTTTGAGGTCCTGAGATACCACAAGATGATGTTAAATTCTACAAAGTGTGCTTTCGGAGTAGGATCTGGAAAGTTTTTGGGATTAATGGTCTCCAAAAAAGGAATCGAGGCCAATCCCGATAAAATAAGGGCAATCCTGGACATGGAGCCCCCAAAAACTATCAAAGATGTTCAAAAGCTCACTGGAAGGGTTGCTGCATTGGGATGATTTATCTCAAAGTCTGGAGACAAGTGTTTGTCGTTCTTCAAGTCTTTAAAGAAGGTTAAGGATTTTGTATGGAGTGAAGAAAGCCAGAAGATATTTGAGGAATTAAAGAAATATATGGCTCAGGCCCCACTGCTGGCCAAGCCAGCTTTGAATGAAGTTTTATACTTATATTTGGCCATTTCAGAGAGTGCCTTGAGCGCTGTATTGGTTAAGGAGGAACTGAAAATCCAGAAAGCCGTGTACTATGTCAGAAAAATTCTGCATGGAGCTGAGTTGAATTATTCAACTATTGAGAAGTTTGCTTTAGCCTTGGTAATGGCTTCGAGAAAGCTGCATCCTTACTTCCAGGCTCATAAAATTGAGGTTCTAACAAATCAACCCCTGAGAAATATCATTCACAGTCCCAAGGCTAGTGGGAGGTTGATCAACTGAGCAATAGAGCTGGGAGAATTCGACATCAAATATGAACCACGAACGGCAATAAAAGCCCAGGCATTAGCTGACTTCGTGGTGGAATGTACCATACCCAACCAAGAAGTCGGGGGCAGGAAGATACCATACCTCAAGACAAGGAAGTTGATAAGGGGGACAAAGAACAGGATGATAAGGAGAAAGAATATTGGGTTCTCTATTTTGATGGAGCATCAAAAACAAATTTATGTGGAGCAGGTTTAGTTTTACAAATCCCTGATGGGTTCTTGATTGAGTATGCCATGAAGTAAGACTTCTCGACCACAAACAATGAGGCAGAATATGAAGCTCTGATAGTTGGCCTCGGCCTAGCAGGGACACTGAGAGTCAAGAACTTGAAGGTCTGTGGAGACTCGAAGCTGGTTATATCCCAGGTGAAGGGAGAGCTTGAGGCAAAGGATGATACGATGGCTAAATATGTCCGCCTAGTAAGGGCTGTAATGACCCACTTCGATGAATGCCATGTTGAGCACATTCCAAGGGAGGAAAATGCTAAGGCAGATGCCTTATCAAAGTTTGCTTCATCCGAGATAGAGGAAAGTTCAGGAAATGTATACTTCCGCATTCTGAAGACACAGAGCATTGACGTTAAGCTTGTAGCTCCTATAGGTCTGGGGACGTCATGGATAGATCCCATTAAGACTCACATTCAAACCGGTTGGTTGCCAAATGATGCTACTGAAGTACGGAAGTTGGTTGTTCGAGCACTAAGATACTCTTTGATAAATGGGATTTTGTATAAAAGGTCTTATGTGGTTCCTTACTTAAGGTGTCTCAGGCCCGATGAGGCACGCTTGGCTCTTGAAGAAGTACATGAAGGTATTTGTGGGCAACACTTGGGGGGCAGAGCACTAGCTTATAAGATAACCCATTTAGGCTTCTATTGGCCAGAAATGATGGCTGATGCCAAAGAGTATGTGAAGAAGTGTGACCGCTGTCAGAAGCATGCACCTGTCGTTAGACAACCCCCCGAGATGCTAACCTCCATCAACTCACCCATCCCCTTTGCTATATGGGGAATGGATATACTTGGGCCTTTCCCTATGGCCACGACACAAAGGAAGTTTCTGATTGTAGCCATTGATTATTTTACTAAGTAGATTGAAGCCAAGCCCTTGGCCAAAATCACAACTAAGCAGGTTTCACAATTCCTGTGGGAAAATATCATGTGCCGGTATGGAATTCCCCGCATCCTAGTCACTGACAATGGAACACAGTTCAACAATGAGGAATTCAAGAAGTATTGTGAGGAGAATGAAATTGAATTACAATTGTAATAACTCGAATTTTTGAGACCTTGTAAAACGTTAATGAATAGTAACCCTGACGGACGGGAAAAACTTTTGAGCCCACACTATGTAGTGCATGAGAAAATGAGATTCTGAGTTGATATTATGACTATACGTACCAAATAAGTGTATGTAAACGCTCTAAGTTTTCGAAGAAAACGAACTTTGAAAAATGACCATATTTACGACTCATCAAGGAATTACGGGAATCACAATATAATTACAAGATTAAAACCCTATGGATTTATATTTAAGTATGATAATTCAAAATATAAGGAATAAATACGAAAGTAAATTACATCGCGAACCACTTACGAGTAAGTATTACGAAAATGCTTAAGCGACCGAGCGAACGCGTAAACGATTAAATAAACGTAACGTACTAACTAACCATGGTAATAAAGTAATCATGGTTACTTTATCATATAGTAAGCTAAACTTAGGATGATCAAGCAAGCTAGCCAAATATTGTGCTAAGGAAGCTAGCACATGTAGTATAGCTTGTAAACTAGCAAGCTACTTGGATTTGTCCCCAAGATTTGCAACAAGAATAAAATCCTAGGATACAAACTAGGAGAATATCAAATCGATATAAGATATCACCAATCCCATTTCCTAAAAACAACCAAGGAAGCAAGCATAAAAACCCTCCTTCTCTCCCCACTTGTTCCATTCGGCTATTTCAAGAAAAAGGAGGAATTCAAAATCAAAATCTCAAAATCTAGCCATGGTAAAATCATCCCATTAATTATCAAGCTTCCTAACAACCAAACTAAGGTAAGAAAAAATTCTTTCATCTCTTTTTATCAAGGTTTGATGGGTGAAATAAAATCAAGAAAGTTACTAGTGAATAGTATGAATAGTAACTCTTCTTTGATTTCTTGATTTCAATGGTGGTTTTAGGTTCCAAAAATCATACCAAGCACTTCCAAGACTCCACCATCCTCAAGAACACATCTCAAGATTTCAAGAAAGGTAAAAATCTTTGGCCCAACTTTATTTAAGATTCATTTTCAAGATCCATTTAGTATGTAGAAGTAAACCTAGTTTTAGAAGTGGTATTGTTAAAATCTTGATGTTTAGTTAAGTAGATGTGAGGTTGATTGTTGTTGCCTCAAGAACATGATATTCTTGAGAGGAGTTTGTGTGTTGATGATGAGATGATGATTGTTGGTGATTATGTTAAGAGTTAGGGCATAAATGAAACCCCGATCGTAAACCTAATTCTGTTAAAACGAACAAATCGTAACATTAAGTTTCTGCAGAAAGTCCCGAAGATGTAAACTGTAGTTTCTTGAAAAATAACCCTTTATTAAGATATACAATGTTTAGGCGCTTGAATCGCTAGATTCCGATTTACGAATCAAAAGTTATGGTCGTTTTACTAAAAGTGATTTACACGACAAAAACTGCTACGAATTACGAAATTTGAAAATATAAAGGATCGACTTAAAAGTGTTCATAAATCATGAAATGTTTACAGAGAGTAAAATATGTAGTTTCCTAACTTCCATAAAAATTTCAAGTGAAAATAATGATTTTTCTATTTTATAAAAATATCGGAGCCGAGACCGCGCGAGTAGAAACCGTAGAATCCATAAGCGGAGCCGACGGCGATAATGAAAATGAACCTAAGATACTTAGAGAAATGAAGCGACCATGATGTGAATAAGGACTTAAAGGAATAATAAGGGTATTAAAAATTGAGAGAGTGCATAATAAGTAGCGCATGAATATGAGTCACCGTAAATTAGAACGGGACCTAACGAATTGTGTTTATGATTAATAGATTTTCGAGCGGAACCTAGAGCATCCTCCACCTCGAGATACCCATGCAAGTTTACGAACCCAACTCCATTTACTGTTGTGTTGTGAAAGGATTGTTTTATTATCATTGCATAAGTACCATGTTTGCCATGATACGTAGTTATTGAATTTTGCATGATATAGCAATGTTGTACGATAAGTATGTATTGTGAAATGTTTAATTCCGCTATAGGCGTAACGTATTATAATAAGACCGAGAGTCGGTCGGGATTTCAAGATAAAAACCCGGGAATCATTCCAGTGATATTATAGGACGATTACAAGTCCATAATAGTACGTTTTAGAGGGACTCAACGTTCACTTATGAAACATTAAAATACCTCGAACTTTTATTAGAACGACTTCCCAACGATCATATTCCCTCAACTATATTTTATTGTTCGAATAATAAATATTATATATCTATTCCTTTATTATGGGAGAAGTATACTCCAACGATTATTTATTTCAAACCCGATTAAACATTAAAGATTATTAATTTCATAGACATAAACTAGTTGAGGAATATTATTTTAAATATTCTTTTACAAGAGTAAACTCATTTGAGGTTTAATTATTTATCGATTATCATTTAATTAATTATTATTTATTAAAGGGTTTATTTATGATTTAAAAATCATAGAACCGGATTTAAATTACTTTCTGATTTCGAAAATCATTCGAATAATTTTAGATCGTCGGAGAATATTATCCTGACTTATTTAATATTTTAAATATAATTTCAAGGAGAAACTTTTCCCCCTTATTTAATTATCTGTTGACAACGGTCAACTCACATCCTTAGTACTTCCTCCGAAAACTTTCGGAAGTACATATATATATATATATATATATATATATATATATATATATATATATATAAAGTAAAGCTATGCCTATCAACAAGCAAAACGCTTGGGGGAACTTCGATGTGGTTCGAGTTCTCGAGATATGATAGGAACTCCTAAAGGACAAGGGAGGGGTAGGATCCAAGTACTTCGTGTTTTGGATAGACTACTGGTATCATAGGAGATGGTACAATATGTACCTACGGACCTGCGAAGTGTGTGTATACCCAAAATGAGGACACATAGCCCGTATGCGGCAAGGGTGATAATCGCGATACGAAGGTGTCGTCCTTCTACTAGTAGAAAAGGTTACTTTTATCGCAGTACGACTGATCATCGTATGCGGTGGCTCCAACGAATGTCCTAATTCTTCCAACTGGAATTGTGATACAATACCATAACCCAAGCCTAGGTGCTGGGTTTACTTTTAAGTTATTCGCAGGTTAATAAAATCCATTAAAGAATTGTTTTCATAAGAAGGTGTGTATCACCAAGGAAAACTAATTTCGAATAAAACATAACTATCATATATGATGTTTTACGTAAGTTATCATACAATCATTTGCATACTATACATTATTATGCTGGGCATTATAACTCACACTTGTTTTCTTAAATTGACACAACACAACAGTGAATCAAGATGCCTGCCATGAGAACCACAACCAGGAAACGGGTAGGAAATGGCCAGCTGTTCCGTAGATTGTTTGGTGTTGTACCACAGGTAGTCCGAATAAGCTGGATTAGTTTTCAGTTGTTTTTAGTTCGGCTTATTTATAAGTATGACTTATGTAAGGTAATAAACAAAAAACATATATTTGTCCGACGGACTAGCCTTACTTAAAGGTTACTCCCCGGTAAGGCTTAATCACTTTTGGGTTGTAATAATTATCACTTGATGGTTGAATTACTCTAGTTATGAATGGTTCATTTCCAAGACAATAACCTGTAAGTGTGTGTGTGTGATAAGTGTGGGGTCGTGAAGCGTGAGTATTTATATATTGTATTATGAGTTATGTGGTTGTAGTAGTTTAGATGGCGTGGCCTCCGAGATTCCTGACCCCGGATTTTAAGGCGCCACAGAAATGGTATCAGAGCCTTAGGTTATCAAATCTTGGAAACGATAGGATATAAAATACGTAGACGTAAGAATAATAAAATAATCAATTAGAGCTCAAGTCAAGTTCGTCGTCGGGCTACACGGGTAGTCTTGACAGTTTTACCCTCAAGGGAATTTTGACTCTAAGTTAGTAACACCTTGCCTATTGTCTCAGGTACCAGTGGAGCCTATGAGGGAGGTTGACCCTGTTGAGGATGTTATGGTTCATGAGCGTGACCCCACTCCCGAGCCAGAGAACCCACCCATTGATGATTCAGATGATGACCCTACTGAGGATGTCCCAGAGGAGGAGACTGACCTTCCTGTCCCCATAGCTAATGACATTGAGATGACCCAGGGAGATGACGTAGGCTGGAGGGATGTAGAGATGTACCCTCACCCGACTATTCACTCTCCTACCCCACCCCCAGGGATTCAGAGTCCTATGCCCTATACTGATGATGATGACGAGGATGGGATATATGCACAGGTCTATGAGGCTTACGACATATCCTCTAACGACCCAGACTCACCTCTACCACCCCCGACGACCATATATGTAGCTGTACACGACTGGATGGTGGCTCAGCTTAACGCTGAGATTACTGCGGCATCTGCTCGCATTGCGGAGTTACGCCAGACATTGACAGCTGAGAGAACCATCAAACTAGGATACCAATGGGATTTCAGAGCTGCTTCCCCAGCCATAGCCCGCAGAGAGATTGATAGGATCGAGCTCCGTACCCGGGTTCAGATGAGGATGACAGCGATTGGAGGATACAACCCGGTAGTTGATGCAGAGCTGATGTTGGCAGGAGCGATGAGGAGGGTGCGTGACCTCACGCGCAGTGACAGTGACTGAGGGACTAGTGACTAGATATGAACCTTGAAGAAGGTTGGGTGACTTGTCACCAATTTTGATAGGATAGCTAATAGTAGATAACGTTTCTAGCCCTTCAGGGTACATGGCTTATGTATTTGCATTTCAGTATTCAGGACAAGTAGTGATGTATTATAATCAGGCATGTATGAACTCAGCTAGTTATTCTGTTCCCCAAGATATAAGTGGATGACCTTATGAAATATATATCTAAGCAGTTATCAAGAAATTGATGTCCATATTATTGCACTTTATAAAAACATGCTAGATAATAAATGACATGCTTACACATGAATAAATTAATCTAACTGTTATAATTACAACTATGTTGACAAATCTTCATTATCAGAACAATGCCACCCCGTAGAAGAGGAACCAGGGCACAACCCGCAGAATCAGTTAACCAACAACGGAATGAACCTGACCCTGTAGTAAATGAAGAAAGTGAAGAGGACCTAGTCTATAATGAATATGTAGAAGAAGAGGCTGAGGATACCCATCAGGGAGGGAACCCCATGAATGAATTTATGGAACTGCTAAGAGCAAATCTAAACCAGTAGCCTATTCCACCACAGCCACATGCTGCTCAACAGACTGCAGCCACTGCCTTTAGGGCCTTCAAATCTCTCAAACCCCCAGAGTTTCTAGAATCTGCCGACCCCGTGGAAGCACGGGCCTGGCTCAAAGAGATAGAAAAGTCCTTCGAGATACTAGGTGTTGAGGAACGACACAAGACCATTTTCGCTTCTTACATGCTGAAAGGAGAAGCTAACTACTGGTGGGAGTCCAAACGAAACCTAGAGACTGATGCTGTGATCCCATTGGATAGATTTACCCGACTGTTCTTAGATAAGTACTTCCCTAGGTTTATGGAAACACAGATGGAGATTAAGTTTCTGGAGTGGAAACAGGATAAGATGACTGTGGCAGAATATGAGGTCAAGTTTATTGAGTTGTCGAGATTTGTGCCTGAGTTTGTGAATACCGAAGAAAAGAAAGAGCGAAGATTTCAGCTTGGTTTGAAATAATGGATCCAAAACCGAGTGGCGGTGTTTGTAATAACCCCAATTGTTGGGAATTTTTGAAACCCTTATGAATAGTGTTTTTGCTGAATGAAAAAACTTTTCATGCCACACTATGTAGGGGTTCTGATATGGATATTCTGAGATTTTATTAGTACTTTATAAGGGATATAAGTGTATGTAAAGATCGTCAGAATCCAAATCCGAACACTTTGATTTTTCCCGGAAATCCACAAGATACGGAAATAATTGAGAAAAAGGTAACAGGATAAAAAGGATTTAAATTAAAGGATTATAAGAGAGGATCATAGAAGGAATACAATATATTGAGAAAGGTTAAGGGAACCTAAGTAATAAGATCCCGGGTATGATCCCTCAAACGATTAACGAAAACGAAAGTTAAGCGAACCGTATAACAGATCAGCGGTCATTAGGCAAACAATTAAAAGCTAATCAAAGGGATTAGTGGGGATGATGTCATCCAACCAATAGAAAGAGGACAAAGGAGGGGTGATGACATCACAAAGTGATGTAGGCATGACATGGGAAGGAAGGAGGTGTGGTTGAATGAGAACCACACAAATTGAAGGGCAACAAGGTAATTGACTAAATCAAACAACAAAAACCAACCAACCAAAAGCAAAACAAGGCAAAACACAAAAATCTCTCTTCTTCTTCTTCATGCTCTCGGCCCATTCCTTAAAAAAATGAAGATCCAAGCTCCACCACTTACTATTTAGCAAGGTAATTATCTAAGCTTCCCCATGGATAGTTACATACTTCCTATAAGTTTAAGCTTCTAATTCCAAGCCAATCTTTTTCTATAAATCATGGAAGAAGATAGTGAATAGTGTTTTTCAAGAAATAAAATTTGTGTTCTTGAAGTTTTGTTTAGATTAAGCTTGGATAAGGACTTTAAGGGTGATTCCAAGCCATTCTCTTGATTCTCCACTCTCCAAGGAAGGTATAACTTCTCAAACCCTTAGTATTAAGTTTTGTTGGTTTGGATTTCATAATGTTAGATGATGGGTTAGTGTAATGAGTGTGTACTCATAATAGAGCTTTGTTTAGTAAGTGGTTTTGTTGATTTTGGAGTTAGGAATGATGCTTGTTAGATTTGAAGTTCTTGGTCACTTTTTTTTTGACTTGGTTTAGATGAATAAATTGGTAATATTGAGTTGATTGGGGGCTGTTGTAATATAGTTTAGATGGAGGTTTGATTGGGTTGTGAATTGGAGTTGAAATTGCGGTTGTTTGAATTGGTTTAAATTTGGGAAATCGCGTAAACATAGCCGTCGTAACGTCCGATTTTCTGTAGACTGTTTTTGTACATAACATTAGGACCCGAGAACCCCCTGCTAGATTATGACCATTGCCATGTCTAGATAGCTCATGTTACGAGCTTCGTTTTGATATGAAGTTCGTTCGATTCCGATGCACGGTTTAGGAGAAACGACCGTTTCAAGTAATGGCGTTTCGCGAACGAAACTTTTCCCCTCGCCTTACTTTGAAACATAGGTTAAAGACCAAAAAGGGTTAATTAATGTATGAAACATTATGGTAAGTGTGTTAGGCAGTTGGTAAGACACTCGCGAAGGAATCGCCTTAAAACTCGTAAAGGTTAAATTATTAAAAATGGTGGAGCCGAGGGTACCCGGGTAACTTAAGCAAATCAGTAAGCGCAAACGAGCGTTAGAGTCTGAGTTGGTTAGAGTATAGATTTACAAGTGACTTTGGTTTAATTCCAACTTACTTGTTGCTTATAGGTTACCAGACTCGTCCCGAGCCATTCATAACCCCCAGTCGCTCAGGCAAGTTTTCTACCCGTTATAACTGTTGTTGTGATGTAAATATATGTATATGCATTATCTTGTGATAAGTGCATGATTGTTATTAGCAAATTTTGCGATATATTGAAGCATGCTGATATGGTATATATGCACGTCTGTTTCGTAATCTGGTTATCTATCTGTTGATTTCAATGCTTATAGTTGCATAATACCTATGCTAGAGATAAGCGGTATTTGAGTTACCCTTAGTATAGGGGATAAAAGGTGAACATATTTCTAAATCGGGAAGCGAGGCTCCCGAGTATAATATATATTTATATATATATATTGATATAGTTTTTAAAACTATTAATCGAATAAGGTTTATTCGATAACTTTATTTTATTTAATGAATATTATTACGAATATTCATTCGAGGACTTATGACTCCTTTTATTTTATTATTTGAATATTATTTGAATATTAATTTGAGGATCTATGACTCCGATTATTTGCTGAGATATATTCTTTATTTTATTAAAGAATAATGTTTCGATAATCAAACTTATTTTCGATTATTCAAATAAAGATAGTACTTTCGTATAAGTATATCTTTGGTTATTTAATACTCATTTCAAGTATAAGTTTTAAAACTTCTACTTCAATTATTTTTATAAAGATTATTCTTTATGGGAATATTATTTAAATAATAATATTCAGATATTTTGTAATATATGGGGACTGATTTACTTCATTAAATCATCATTACTCCAAACACTCTTTAAAGTGTTTTCGAGTCTTCAAAATGATTTTTAAAAGTTAGAGCGGATCCCAAAACTCATTTTTATATTTAAGATCTTCCTTTTAAAGGGGATTTAAATACTCGTTCAAAACCTGAGGGATCCGGCTCTATGGTGTATTTTATATTCGCAACAAGGTTGCTGTTTTGATAAATGAATTGATTACTTGCCCAATGTTCGGGAAGTAAGCCCATCTAATTGAGTCGGCATAAGCGACAGGCCGGGGTACGGTCTATCAAAGTGTAAGTGGCTGGGTGGCAGTCCATCAACGCGTGAGTGGCCGGGTAACGGTCTAGCGCGAGGTCCTAATGCGGCCAGGGTGATGACCGGTGAGGAATTCATCCATCTACAGTAGAAAAGGTTACTTATTGGTATCTTTGCCTGATCAGCAAGATATCTGGTTTATGCCAAAATTCTTTTCCTTTCCAAAATTCATTGGATGTTACCAACTCTGTTCATACTTTACATAACAGAGGTTCCAGGAAATGTTTAAGAGATATATATATGTGGATATATATCGGGACTAAATAAAGTATCTCGTAACTTTATTTCATTCAATAATATTTCAAAGATTGAATCTATTCAAGTCTTATCTTGTAGTCTCATCAGTGGGATGAACTTTTGAAATTAATTATAACTTGAACGGTGGTAGTTCAAGTAGTATTTGGAAAAGATATAAGTATATTGGAGTACCTTATAACTTCATCTTTTAAACTTATATCTAGTTAATAATTGTCTTATGAATGACAAAGATTTTCAGAAAAACGTTGAGACAAGGTTAGATATATTAGATCACCTTGCAACGATATTTTTATACAGTTATAAACTGTAACTTTGTGTATATTATGCATGGAAGAGGACTTCCCATATTTTGAAAAGTATATATGTATATATATATACTGAATATTTTGCGACTTCATCGCATTAAGATATCAACTTGGTTCATTTCTTTTGACCAAGACTTTCATGAGTACTATGAGAAGGCTCATATATTGTTAATCATTATACATATTATTTTGGTGGGCTTGCTGCTCACCCTTGCTTTATTTCTTCATCACACAACAACAGTTAGGAAAGATGGCTAGACTACAGCAGACCCAGCGCAAGCGCGTGGGAATCGTCCCGCGTCTTCCCGTTGATGTTGTAGCTGCTATAGCTGCAGAGGTAGATCTATTGTAGATCAGACCATCTACTTTTGAGAATCAATTATGTATAATTATAACTTGTGGCAGATAATGGCAATTAACTGTAAATTTATCAAGTAATCATTTTGGGTTGTAATAACTTTTAAATTGTGGATTCAAAGACTTGTACTTATTTAAATTTCATCTCTGAGACTATAACGGGTTGTGGTGTGTGTTAGTGTGGGGTCACAGCATAAGGTTATTTATTATTAATTAAGTGAAGTGATATTGTGGAAAGAAACACCGTGACGACCCGGATCCCCGACCCCGGATCTGGGGGTGTTACAGAAATGGTATCAGAGCTAAGCGTTATAAACCTCAGAGATGATGTGACGTTAAGATAATAAGTTCACTAAGATAATAAGAACTCTTGCCAAGTTCATAGTTGGGCTACCTAACGTAGTACTGATAGTTAAAACCCTTATGAGAACCCTTATAAATATCGTGATAGGAGCGTAGTTCGTTATCGTATATGGTAGTGGGACTCCGAACCCTGAGGTTGAGGAGCAACAATGCGATGATGTTTATTACTTATTAGAGATCAGATTATGGATCCGATAGAGCGTCCTAACGCGGGATCGGATGATGTTCATATTGAGGATATAGCGGTTGAGGATGTTGTCCTAGAAGGGATAGTTGCTGAGGAGGATCCCATGGAAGATCCTGACAAGAATGAATAAAGGACCACTGAGGAATTGATGACCATGGTTAGGGCAACTACCAGAGGTAGGATTGGCCGGTCACTACCAGAGGTTCGTTCAAGTTTGTAAAGATAGTAGCCCCCTTTAACGCGGCTTACTCATAAGACTGAGAAGTTCGAATGGACAGAGAAATGCGAGAACAACTTTCAAGAACTGAAGCAAAGATTGGTGACGGCCCCTATGATGGCATCGCCGGATGGAAAATAAGATTTTGTGATTTGTATTGACGCTTCGTATAAGGAATTAGGGTGCTTCTTAGCACAGCAAGATAATCGCGTCTGCGTCAAGACAATTAAGGTAATATGAAATTGATATCCCCACCCATGAGCTTGGGCTCGTGGCAATAGTTTTGCCCTAAAAAGATTTGAGGCACTACTTGTATGGAGAGAAGTGCGAGATTTGCACAAGCCATAAGTGCTCTAGTACATTTTCCCGAAGAAAAAGCTCAACATGCGCCAGAGGAGATGGTTAGAACTAATCAAGGACTACGATTATAAGATTCTTTATCATTCGAGGGAAAGCCAATGTGGTGGCTGATGCCCTTAGTAAAAAGGAGAGACTCAAGATGATAATGTCTTTGGGAGAGTTTATAAGAGATTTTGGAAATAGTAGTGAAGGTAACCGGAGCCGGTACCGAAAAGCTGTTTGAGATAGCAATACAGCCCGAATTATTGGAAAAGAACATATTGTGCCAGTAAAAGTGATGAATGAAGGCAGAGAGCCAACAAATAAATATGAGATTAATACCGAGAAAGATGATAAGGGAATAATGAGGTATTCTTATAGAATTTGGGTTCCGAAAGTTCAAGAGCGTAAGGATGAGAACTTAGATGAGAGCCATAGTTTGAGGAATAAGATTTAGAGCAAACCCTGAACGTGATAGTCAGGGAGGTCGCCATCAAGATAGAAGGAACCCATGACATATCGGAGTGGAAAATGAGGATTTTAAATTAAAAGATGACCCCAATTATGGGGAGTAGGATGAAACATTTCATACTAAGGAAATAGAAAGACGAGTAAGGAAAGGAGACCCGAGACGGTACTCCTATACGGCAATTCATGTACCTGTCTAGACAGAACTTAGACTATTATCCCCAACCACCACCTTGAGGAAACAATGCGATAGGAAATTCTTTCAGGACCTGTAAGTCTCTAAGCTCTCAGAGTTCCAAGGAACAGGTTGACCCAATCGAGGCAAGAGCCTGGCTAAAGGAAATATAGGAATCATTTGAGATTCTAAATGATTGACGAATCTCAAAAGGACTGTTTTTGTCACTTACCCTCCTAAGAGAGAGACCACCCGCTGGTGAAAGACCAAGAAAGGCACGGAGCAAGAGATTATAATAAACTGATTTAAGTCCAGTCAATTGTTTTCGGGAAAGTAATTCCCAAAGATAAGGAGATAGTGTAAAAGCTTTAGAGTCAGAACAAAGGCAGACGAGTATGATAAATTATGAATCTAAGTTGTAAAAGTTGTCAAGATTCGTTCTGAGGACACGAATCCAGAATGACGAGATGTTTGAAATCAATGCTTATGTTGTGTTGGTTCATGAAATAACGATAAGAGAAAGGAAAATAAAAAGAAACTGAAGTGGAAAGGAATATAAAGGCAATAGAGTTTGAGGAATGATAAAGGAATTGGGTATGAGGAAACCCTAAAGACTCGTAGCAATAGAAATAGAAAAGTATGTAATCGTCAGGATGAGGGTGATTCACCATGAGTTAAAATTGCTGGGTGAAGGCATAAGAGATACATATATTTTATCCCTAGTAAGTTGGGAGGATTCAAGGAAACCTTGAGATAGTTCGAAGGATAAATAATAAGACGCGGATAGACTAAGGAGACAAGAAAGTAAGAAGGTAGGAAAATTGGATGAAGGAAGTGACCTTCAAGAATGTGAAGTGTAAGACCGGTGGCTTGATACCCAGAAAGGGAGACGCCAAGTATGAAAGATATCCCAACATTGAGGTGACTGTTGAGATAAACAACAAAAGTAAACACGGAATTATTAAGAAGAAGTTCACGTTGAACACGACCAATATCTTCCAGAACATCCTTGTTATCGTTACCAAATTAGGCAAGAAAAGCGGATAACCGTTGTTATCTTTTGGAGGCCATATTGATTGACCTCAGGTTGTATACAGATGTTATTGTGAAATTAGGCATATACTATCGAGGTGTGAATGATTGAATAAGACACCCTTATCAGGGATATATGACTTGATTTATCCATGGAAGGATGCAGGTACCTTTTAAAGGTGGAATTAAGGATAGAACATCGGTAACTTAAAATGAATCCTAGGGGAATGCATAAAGGTTGGCATTTCACCCTTAATAGGGACAGTATGAGTTTTGACAGGATGAATTGGAAAGGGTTAAGGTAACAACAACCTTTAAGGATCAGTGGAGAAATTTTTCAGAAGTATATAGACAATGGTTCTAGTAATAGTGAATGGTATTTTGATATGCCCTGTATCTAGGGAATACAGGAGGGACGATTGAAGGATAACCTTAGAGGTTTTACAAGGAGAAAGGAAATATTCGAAATTCTCAAGAATAAAAATGTTGATAGAGGAAATATGACATAATTATAATGATGCCAAGTGGGGCACGTGTTAAACCACGAGAAAGTATGGATCGAACCAGTAAAGGTCGAAATTGTTCAGGGCAATTAGGACCTAAGATAAAAGATGTTCTAAGTATGATTGAGAGTCAGTCGTGACAGTGATTAACCTCTAAAGATTGAGGCAATAACTTATGGAAAAATGGTGATATTTTTTTTTATTTACTCATCAGATATTAAAGAAAAGCATTTTCACATAAGCTGTGATTGAAATAAGGTAGAAAATTTATTTGGAGGTGGTTAAAATGACATTGACTGTACGGAAATTTTACTATCAGGAAAGGCCAAAGAGGTGGCCGACACTTTAAAGGTAAGAGGATAATTATAGGCGCTTGTGCCAAAGGAATACAGTGATGATGGTTAAAGCTATGAAGGTTGTATTATGGTTTGGAAGATTGACATTCCTTCTGATAACTGTGCAATACCCAACCGTAATAGTAGTTAGTAAAGGTTTAATTCGTGTAATCGCCATGAGCGGGCTATCTATCTCAGAAGATACTATCTTGAGATAAGCCAGGACTATGTTTCCAAAAGGACTAGACGAACCTTTGAGTTAAGTCTTCTATTTAAGGCATATGATTAAGAATGGTATTAACCTGCTATCGTTGCTTTGATTGAAACTCTTCTGCAATTTTATCTACTTCATGTCATGAAAGTACGTCAGGTTCAGGAGTGTTCTTCATGAATCATGAACGGTGATCATGTTACCTCCTTAGAAGAATTAGATACGAGATGTATGGACTCCGTATGGTTAGCTATTAAGACTTCATGGAAAATGAATGACTACAGTAGGTCAGTGGTGGACCATGGTAAGGCAACAATGATTATGCGAGTATTGAGCTGATTACAACCGTGAGAGTTGTATTGGAATGGGTGTTGAGATTGAGTACCACTAATCGGGTCGTGGTAGTGTATAACTTATCATTGATAGACTAATTAAGTAGAGTATCTACCTAGTGAATAATTATTCTTTCTTATCAATAGAGAGTCGTATTATTATACGAGGAAGGTTGCGGTGCAAGCATAGAATTCTAGTAACGATGATGTATAGAATGAGATCCCAGATTCGATTTTCGATGTCGAGGGAGTTTCAAAGGTGATTATGTATAAGCTCGAGGAAGAGTGTGGGTCCATAGAATGATGGACGGGATAGCGAAAATATTTAGGCATGGGAAATACGAGGCTATAATGCTTAATGTTGATTTATATACGTATATGATTTGTTCTCCTATGACAAACCTCTATAGTTCAGAGGTAGGTTCCAAGCCAGATATTTTGTGGCAGTATATTTTTTTTTCATATATACAATTCTCTTCAATTCGTTCTTTTCTCTTCTTTTCATTTCATGTAAGCTGAGAAGAACAACCCTTCCAGAAAGGGGAGGTATTGCCGAATGACTATCTATCTGTGTGATAGAAGCCTAGTAGGATACCAGCTATTGTTTAATTGCTTGTCAAGTACTAAAGGCTGGCCACCTTCTGTACTAACTAAGCGATATAACAAGTGTTCATGATCATAGTGATCTCTCAACAAATTCCTTTACTTCTATTTGATTGATCAAATTTTGGAAAATAGAAACAACTGAAAAAGGAGTAATAAAGTGGTGGTAGTATGCGGAATGGGAACACATTCGTGATACTAAGGTTGACGTGGTTATTAAAAGGTTATAGAACGCTAACGAGCAAAAGTATAACCAGTATAATATTAGGAACGGAAGGTAGTAGCGATTACGAACTGGAAAAGAATGGGTATTGATAAGCAAAAGCTCTAATGCTAAAAGCTATAATGAGAGTCTGTGCAATAGACTTGAAAGAAATTGGAATGATCACTTAACACGGATTGAGTTTTCTTACGACAATAGATCGTATGTCAGGTATCAAGATGTCGTCTTATGAGATCCTTGAGGGAAGACAACGTCGATCTCCCTTATGTTATGATGAAGTTGTAGAGCGCAAAATGCTCGGACCAGCAGTGGTCCAAAGGACCAAGGATATGATAGATCTAATCAGAGGACGGCTGGTAGTAGCCCAAGATGGACATGACACGAAAGGATAAAGAGTACGAAATAGGGGACCTAGTAATGTTATAGGTATCCCTTGGAAAGGATTGATGAGGTTCGGAAAGAAAGGAAAGCTAAGTCTACAATTTGTTGGACCCTCGGATATATTAAGACGTTTGGGAAGTTAGCATATGAGCTAGCCCTACGCCCGAACCTGTAGCAAGTTCATAACGTGTTCCACGTATCAATGTTAAGGAAGTGTAATTCGGATGCCAGACAAATAGGGGCATATGAGCGCATAGACATGCAACCCGACGTAACCTATATGGAGCAACCAGGAAGGGTTATAGAGTGAAAAGGAATAAGTGCTTAGGGGAAGGATTATCAAACTAGGCAGAGTTTGGTGGCAGGACCACAATATGGGAAAATTTACTCGAGAGTTAGAAAGTGTAATGCTAAGAAAGTATCCCCATTTGTTTTCTATTTGATTCTGGGACGGAATCCTTTTAAGGAGGGGAGACTGTAATAACCCCAATTGTTGGGAATTTTTAAAACCCTTATGAATAATGTTTTTGCTGAATGAGAAAACTTTTCATGCCACACTATGTAGGGGTTCTGATATGGATATTCTGAGATTTTATTAGTACTTTATATGGGATATAAGTGTATGTAAAGATCGTCAGAATCCAAATCCGAACACTTTGATTTTTCCCGGAAATCCACTAGATACGGAAAGAATTGAGAAAAAGGTAACAGGATAAAAAGGATTTAAATTAAAGGATTATAAGAGAGGATCATAGAAGGAATACAATATATTGAGAAAGGTTAAGGGAACCTAAGTAATAAGATCCCGGGTATGATTTCTCAAACGATAAACGAAAACGAAAGTTAAGCGAACTGTATAACAGATCAACAGTCATTAGGCAAACAATTAAAAGCTAATCAAAGGGATTAGTGGGGATGATGTCATCCAACCAATAGAAAGAGGACAAAGGAGGGGTGATGACATCACAAAGTGATGTAGGCATGACATGGGAAGGAAGGAGGTGTGGTTGAATGAGAACCACACAAATTGAAGGGCAACAAGGTAATTGACTAAATCAAACAACAAAAACCAACCAACCAAAAGCAAAACAAGGCAAAACACAAAAATCTCTCTTCTTCTTCTTCATGCTCTCAGCCCATTCCTTAAAAAAATGAAGATCCAAGCTCCACCACTTACTATTTAGCAAGGTAATTATCTAAGCTTCCCCATGGATAGTTACATACTTCCTATAAGTTTAAGCTTCTAATTCCAAGCCAATCTTTTTCTATAAATCATGGAAGAAGATGGTGAATAGTGTTTTTCAAGAAATAAAATTTGTGTTCTTGAAGTTTTGTTTAGATTAAGCTTGGATAAGGACTTTAAGGGTGATTCCAAGCCATTCTCTTGATTCTCCACTCTCCAAGGAAGGTATAACTTCTCAAACCCTTAGTATTAAGTTTTGTTGGTTTGGATTTCATAATGTTAGATGATGGGTTAGTGTAATGAGTGTGTACTCATAATAGAGCTTTGTTTAGTAAGTGGTTTTGTTGATTTTGGAGTTAGGAATGATGCTTGTTAGATTTGAAGTTCTTGGTCACTTTTTTTTTGACTTGGTTTAGATGAATAAATTGGTAATATTGAGTTGATTGGGGGCTGTTGTAATATAGTTTAGATGGAGGTTTGATTGGGTTGTGAATTGGAGTTGAAATTGTGGTTGTTTGAATTGGTTTAAATTTGGGAAATCGCGTAAACATAGCCGTCGTAACGTCCGATTTTCTGTAGACTGTTTTTGTGCATAACATTAGGACCCGAGAACCCCCTGCTAGATTATGACCATTTCCATGTCTAGATAGCTCATGTTATGAGCTTCGTTTTGATATGAAGTTCGTTCGATTCCGATGCACGGTTTAGGAGAAACGACCGTTTCAAGTAACAGCGTTTCGCGAACGAAACTTTTCCCTCGCCTTACTTTGAAACATAGGTTAAAGACCAAAAAGGGTTAATTAATGTATGAAACATTATGGTAAGTGTGTTAGGCAGTTGGTAAGACACTCGCGAAGGAATCGCCTTAAAACTCGTAAAGGTTAAATTATTAAAAATGGTGGAGCCGAGGGTACCCGGGTGACTTAAGCAAATCAGTAAGCGCAAACGAGCGTTAGAGTCTGAGTTGGTTAGAGTATAGATTTACAAGTGACTTTGGTTTAATTCCAACTTACTTGTTGCTTATAGGTTACCAGACTCGTCCCGAGCCATTCGTAACCCCCAGTCGCTCGGACAAGTTTTCTACCCGTTATAACTGTTGTTGTGATGTAAATATATGTATATGCATTATCTTGTGATAAGTGCATGATTGTTATTAGCAAATTTTGCGATATATTGGAGCATACTGATATGGTATATATGCATGTCTGTTTCATAATCTGGTTATCTATCTGTTGATTTCAATGCTTATAGTTGCATAATACCTATGCTAGAGATAAGCGGTATTTGAGTTACCCTTAGTATAGGGGATAAAAGGTGAACATATTTATAAACCGGGAGGCGAGGCTCCCGAGTATAATATATATTTATATATATATATATATTGATATAGTTTTTAAAACTATTAATCGAATAAGGTTTATTCGATAACTTTATTTTATTTAATGAATATTATTATGAATATTCATTCGAGGACTTATGACTCCTTTTATTTTATTATTTGAATATTATTTGAATATTCATTTGAGGATCTATGACTCCGATTATTTGCTGAGATATATTCTTTATTTTATTAAAGAATAATGTTTCGATAATCAAACTTATTTTCGATTATTCAAATAAAGATAGTACTTTCGTATAAGTATATCTTTGGTTATTTAATACTCATTTCAAGTATAAGTTTTAAAACTTCTACTTCAATTATTTTTATAAAGATTATTCTTTATGGGAATATTATTTAAATAATAATATTCAGATATTTTCTAATATATGGGGACTGATTTACTTCATTAAATCAGCATTACTCCAA
Organism: Apium graveolens; assembly: GCF_009905375.1. Classification (NCBI taxonomy): domain Eukaryota; kingdom Viridiplantae; phylum Streptophyta; class Magnoliopsida; order Apiales; family Apiaceae; genus Apium; species Apium graveolens. The sequence goes on from NC_133651.1 coordinate 39,640,378, forward strand.
ACACTCTTTAAAGTATTTTCGAGTCTTCAAAATGATTTTTAAAAGTTAGAGCGGATCCCAAAACTCATTTTTATATTTAAGATCTTCCTTTTAAAGGGGATTTAAATACTCGTTCAAAACCTGAGGGATCCGGCTCTATGGTGTATTTTATATTCGCAACAAGGTTGCTGTTTTGATAAATGAATTGATTACTTGCCCAATGTTCGGGAAGTAAGCCCATCTAATTGAGTCGGCATAAGCGACAGGCCGGGGTACGGTCTATCAAAGTGTAAGTGGCTGGGTGGCAGTCCATCAACGCGTGAGTGGCCGGGTAACGGTCTAGCGCGAGGTCCTAATGCGGCCAGGGTGATGACCGGTGAGGAATTCATCCATCTACAGTAGAAAAGGTTACTTATTGGTATCTTTGCCTGATCAGCAAGATATCTGGTTTATGCCAAAATTCTTTTCCTTTCCAAAATTCATTGGATGTTACCAACTCTGTTCATACTTTACATAACAGAGGTTCCAGGAAATGTTTAAGAGATATATATGTGGATATATATCGGGACTAAATAAAGTATCTCGTAACTTTATTTCATTCAATAATATTTCAAAGATTGAATCTATTCAAGTCTTATCTTGTAGTCTCATCAGTGGGATGAACTTTTGAAATTAATTATAACTTGAACGGTGGTAGTTCAAGTAGTATTTGGAAAAGATATAAGTATATTGGAGTACCTTATAACTTCATCTTTTAAACTTATATCTAGTTAATAATTGTCTTATGAATGACAAAGATTTTTAGAAAAACGTTGAGACAAGGTTAGATATATTAGATCACCTTGCAACGATATTTTTATACAGTTATAAACTGTAACTTTGTGTATATTATGCATGGAAGAGGACTTCCCATATTTTGAAAAGTATATATGTATATATATATACTGAATATTTTGTGACTTCATCGCATTAAGATATCAACTTGGTTCATTTCTTTTGACCAAGACTTTCATGAGTACTATGAGAAGGCTCATATATTGTTAATCATTATACATATTATTTTGGTGGGCTTGCTGCTCACCCTTGCTTTATTTCTTCATCACATAACAACAGTTAGGAAAGATGGCTAGACTCCAGCAGACCCAGCGCAAGCGCGTGGGAAGCGTCCCGCGTCTTCCCGTTGATGTTGTAGCTGCTATAGCTGCAGAGGTAGATCTATTGTAGATCAGACCATCTACTTTTGAGAATCAATTATGTATAATTATAACTTGTGGCAGATAATGGCAATTAACTGTAAATTTATCAAGTAATCATTTTGGGTTGTAATAACTTTTAAATTGTGGATTCAAAGACTTGTACTTATTTAAATTTCATCTCTGAGACTATAACGGGTTGTGGTGTGTGTTAGTGTGGGGTCACAGCATAAGGTTATTTATTATTAATTAAGTGAAGTGATATTGTGGAAAGAAAGACCGTGACGACCCGGATCCCCGACCTCGGATCTGGGGGTGTTACAGTGTTAGAGCTGACAGACTATGTCACCTTAGTGCAAAAAGCCTCAATTGTTGAAGCTGGCAGTGAGCAGAGTGTGAAGGAAAAGGAAAATGGGAAGAGGAAGATAGGAGGCCAAGGAATAGGAACCGGGAACAGGAGCCTTCCAAGCAGGTTCGTCAGGGGAGTGGTGTCCCAACCTGCGCGAGGCCCCGGCTTCAGAAAGGCCCCAAGCGAGAGTGTTGGCCAGGGCGGCGGACAATCTAGGGCAACATTTCATAGCCAACCATGTGCCCTAATACTAGAATGTCAGACATGCGGAAAAAGACACCTTGGGATGTGCACCCAGGCAAGAGCCCCTCTGAAATGTTATAGGTGCGACCAACCCAGACACCTTGCCAACAACTGTCCCCAATATAGCAAGACATGTTTCCAATGTGGGAAGGTAGGACATATGAGGAAGGATTGCCCGATAATGAAGCCTCCAGTCTCAGGTATGAGCAGAGCTGCATCCAACCGACCCCCAGCTGCTAGGACCTTCAACATGACTGTTCAGGATGTTGTTCGAAACACTGACGTGATAGCAGGTACCCTTTTGTTAAATTCCGAGCATGCAAATGTCCTATTTGATTCTGGAGCAACCAAGTCATTTATATCTCAAGATTTTGCTAAAAAGTTAAAACTTAACACCATACCCTTACGCGAGATATTACAAGTGGAAATAGCAAACAAAGAAATAATTCCTGTAAATCAAGTACACCCTAAGTGCAAGTTAAAATTAGAAGGGAAGGTCTTCGAGGTTGACCTAATCCCATTTGTGTTAGAAGAATTTGATGTAATCTTAGGAATGGATTGGTTATCCAGTAACGGAGCGCAAATAGATTGTGAATGGAAGAGAGTAAAGATAAGAGTGCAGAATGAAAAAGAAGTAGTGTTTAAAGGTCAACAACAGAAACGGAAATTTCTGACCATGCTACAAGCAAAAAGATTGTTAAGGAAGGGAAACGAGGCCTATTTGGCTTATGTGATAGATACCAAGAAGAAGGTCCCTAATATACAGTACATACCCGTAGTAAACAAATTCGAGGATGTATTCCCAGAGAACTTACCAGGGTTGCCACCTGACAGGGAAATAGAATTCGCTATAGAATTAGCACTATGAACGACACCAGTATCCAAGGCCCCATATAGGCTAGCCCCAATTGAGATGAAGGAACTAGCTTCTCAACTACAAGAGTTATTAGAAAATGGAATGATAAGACCCAGTGTGTCACCATGGGGAGCACCAGTACTATTCGTAAAGAAAAAGGATGGCAGTATGAGATTATGCATAGACTATCGAGAGCTGAATAAGCTGACTATTAAGAATAGGTACCCTCTCCCTATGATTGATGACCAATTCGACCAACTCAAGGGAGCTGTACATTTTTCCAAAATAGATTTGAGAACAGGATATCACCAGTTGAAAATCAAACTGGAAGATATACCGAAAACTGCTTTTCGCACTAGGTACGGGCACTATGAGTTCTTAGCCATGTCGTTTGGGTTAAACAATGCACCCGCAGCCTTTATGGATTTGATGAACAGAGTGTTCAAAAAGTACCTGGATATATGTGTGATAGTTTTTATAGATGATATTCTGATCTATTCAAGGACAGAGCAAGAATATGCAGAACATTTGAGGATAGTCTTAAAAATCTTGAGGAATGAGAAATTATATGCCAAGTTCTCGAAGTGCGAGTTTTGGTTGAGAGAAGTTCAGTTTTTAGGACATGTAATGAGTAGCAAAGGAGTTTTAGTTGACCCTGCCAAAATAGAGGCGGTATCCAATTGAAAAAGAACAACTACCCCAACAGAGGTTAGGAGTTTTGTGGGTTTAGCAGGATATTACCGAAGATTCGTGCAAGACTTTGCTAATATAGCCGGTCCACTGACTAGACTTACCCGAAAGACAGAAAAGTTTGTATGGACAGAGAAATGTGAGGAGAGTTTTCAAGAGCTGAAAAGGAGGCTGGTATCAGCACCAGTGCTCGCTCTTCCCGATGGAAAGGGAGAGTTTATGATATACAGTGACGCATCGCTCAAAGGTTTAGGATATGTACTGATGCAGCACGGCAAAGTTATAGCATATGCATCTCGACAATTGAAGGAGTATGAGAGCAGATACCCGATGCACGACCTAGAACTAGCAGCCATAGTGTTTGCCTTAAAAATTTAGAGACACTACTTATACGGTGAGAAATGCGAGATCTACACTGACCATAAAAGCCTCAAATATATTTTCACTCAGAAGGAACTGAACATGAGACAGAGGAGATTGTAACACCCCCAAATCCGGGGTCGGGGATCCGGGTTGTCACGAGTTCCATTTTCCTTAATAACACTTAATCTTAATAAACAACCAACTACTGCGTACTGTGACCCCACAATATATACACACACACACACCACAAGTTATAGTCTCAGAGATGAATACCAAAAATAACACAAGTCATTTTATTCCACAATTATAAACCGTTACACCTTAAAAGGGTTTCTGAATAAATTTACATTTCTTTGCCATTATTACAATTCATATAGATACATAAGTCTGGTACATCAGAAGTTGAAGGCCTAGCCTATTGGTAATTTCTATCTCAGCTATAGCGACATCAACGCCTACAGGAAACTGCGGAACAATTCCTATCCGCTCGCAAATTGGGAGCTTGATCTTGTTCATCTTGTCTATCTGTTGTTGTGTGATGAAAGAAGAAAGCAAAGGTGAGCAACAAGCCCACCAAAATAATATGTATAATGATTAACAATATATGAGCATTCTCATAGTATTCATGAAAGTCTTGGTCAAGAAGGATTGAATCAAGTTTGACCTCTTAATACAACCAAGTCGCAAAATATTTAGTATATATATATATATACTTTTCAAAATCTTTGAAATCCTCTGCCATGCATAATATACACAGAGTTCCAGTTTATACCTGTATAAAAATATCGTTGCAAGGTGATCTCATATATCTAACCTTGTCTCAACATTTTTCTGAAAATCTTTGTCATGCATAAGATAATCATTAACTAGATATAAGTTGAAAAGATGAAGTTACAAGATACTCCAATATACTTATATCTTTTCTGAATACTACTTGAACCACCACCGTTCAAGGTGTAAACAGTTCGAAAGTTCATCATATAGATGAGACTACAAGATAAGACTTGAATAGATTCAATCTTTGAAATGTTGTTTAAAAGAATTGAAGTTACGAGATACTTCATTTGAGGGAAACATCATTATAACTGTTTGACCCAGTCAATGCTTCAGCAATCACCCATCCGTAGCCTTTCGATCAAATGCTCCGGGTAGTGTTGCAGAAAGATCCAAACTGGATGATGAACTCATTACGGGAGTTTGCCGCGCCAGGAAGACCACTTACGATGATCAGTCGCAGTAGTGCAACCCCACCATTTTTTACATATAGAGGAGAACAGTATGATTTACTTGTCAACCGAACCCTGGACTCCTAAGGAATGGACCATCTTAGCAGAATTTCCAGGCCATTTGGGCCAATATAATAAGGCTGGGCCGGCGCCACTTGACCACTTACGCCACTCCTAGTTCAGATGAAATCCATGACTCTGAAACGTAAAGCTCGTCCCCCCTTTCCCCAAGTAGAAACTTGTTAATATGGCTCCACCAAGAAGTCATATCTAGTTGGAAAGGAAAGCTCACTGATATTTCCCAGGCGATGCCTGTTAATGGATTAAACTCATTCCAAGAATTTTACTTCCCGAGTGTTGGGTAAGTAATCAAAAACCCTTTTTATCAAAACAGCAACCTTGTTGCGAATATAAAAATACATCACGGAGCCGGATCCCTCAGATTTTTAAGCGAGTATTTAAATCCCCTTCGAAAGGAATATCTTAAATTTAAAAACGAGTTTTGGGATCCGCTCTGACTTTTAAAATCATTTTGAAGACTCGAAAACATTTTTAAGAATGTTTGGAGTAATACTGATTTAATAAAATAAATCAGTCCCGATATATATGAAAATATCTGAATATTATTATTTAAATAATATTCCCATAAGGATAATCTTTATAAAAATAATTGAAGTAGAAGTTTTAAAACACATACTTGAAATGAATAATAAATAACCAAAGATATACTTATACAAAAGTACGATCTTTATTTGAATAATCGAAAATAAGTTTGATTATCGAAACATTATTCTTTAATAAAATAAAGAATATTATTTAATAAAATAAGCGGAGTCATAAGTCCTCAAATGAATATTCAAAATAATATTCATTAAATAAAATAAGCGGAGTCATAAGTCCTCAAATGAATATTCAAAATAATATTCATTAAATAAAATAAGCGGAGTCATAAGTCCTCGAATGAATATTCAAAATAATATTCATTAAGTAAAATAAAGTTATCGAATAAACCTTATTCGAATAACAATATTGAAAACTATTCATATATATATATATAAATATATATATATATATTATACTCGGGAACATCGACTCCCGGTTTAGAAAATGTTCACCTTTGGGTCCCCTATACTAAGGGTATACGCAACTACTGCTTATCTGTAGCATAGGTATTATGCAGCTTATAAGCATTTGAATCAACAATTAGATATCAAGATTATGAAACAGGCATGCATATAAATATCATATCACATGCTCCAATATATCGCAAGATTTTCTATTAACCATCATGCATCTATCACAAGATAATGCATATACATATATACATCACAACAACAGTATAACGGGTAGAAAACTTTCCTGAATGTTCCCGGATAGACTTAAGCTTAGAGTGGGTCCGATAACCTATGAACAACAACATAAGTCGGAATTAAACCCCGGTCTCTTAAGAAACTAGACTTTATCCAATTGAACCCTAACGTTCGCTTATGGTCACTCCTATGCTTAACGAATCACATAAGTCATTCGAGTGCCCTCGGCTCCACCATTTTTAATAAATTAACCATTAAGAATTTTAAGGCGATTCTTTCGCAAGTACTCTACCAACTTCCTAATCCACTTTACATAATTGTTTCATACTCCAATTAGTCATTTAAGGGCCTTAACCAAGGTTTCAAAGTAAGGCGAGGTGTAATGATTCATTCGTGAAACGCCGTTACTTAAAACGGTCGTTTCTCCTAAACCGTACATCGGAATCAAGCGAAACACATATCAAAACGAAGCTCGTAACATGAAATATCTAATCATGGCAATGATCAAAACCTAACAGTGAGTTCACGTGTCCTAAAATTAAGAACAAAAATAGTCTAAGGTCAATCGGGTATTACGACGGCTATGTTTACGCGATTACCAAATTTATACCACTCCAATCAATCCACAAATCAACCCACAATCAACATTACAACCAAAATACCTCCAAAGCTTACTACATCAGTCCATTACTTCATGTTTTATCCAACTCATTCAATCAAAACAAAAGCTACTAACCATACTAAGGTTCATTAACTAATAACCAAGATTCAACCATCAAAATCTCTACAAACTCAACCAAACTTTAAACAAACAAGCATCATGCTTCTCATATACTATATCAATCATAACCATTCCCAAATACTCAAAACTAAAGCTAGGGTCTGGAGTTTATACCTTCTTAAAGCTTCTTAACACAACACAAGAGCTTTGAATTCCTAAAAGAACCTTGATCCTTGCTTGTATAACCTTAAACTTTCATAAAAATTCAAGAAAACTAAAGTTATTTTTTGAAAGTTACTATTCACCATCTTCTTCCTTGAATTATTGGAAGAGATTGTGAAGGAAATGGAAGCTTAGATTCATGGGATAGCTATATCTATGTATAAGGAACCTTGGATAATTACCTCACAATTTAACAATGCTTGGATCTTGGATTTTGATTTTTTTCTCCTTGAAAATGAAGGAAGGCCGAGAGCTTTCTTCTTGAAATGGGAAAGTCAACTTCTCATTTTATGTTTATGATATTTTGTTGGTTGGTTGCTTCCTTTGTTTATTAATTACTTTTTACCATGGTAACTTTTGCATGGCCAAAAATCAACCAACAACACACTTCCTTTTTGTCATGCTTAGGTCATCATTCTTATGTCATCGAATTGCCACATGTCTTCTCCTTTTAGTGTGATGACATCATCATCCACTAACCTCCTTGATTAACCCCTAATTACTTGGCTAATGACCGCTTATCTGTTATACGGTTCGCTTAACTTTCGTTCTCGTTTATCGTTTGAGAGATCATATCCGGGATCTTATTACTTGGGTTCCCCTAAACCGTTCTCAATATTTTATATTCCTTTTTATGATCCCCTCTTAAAATCCTTTTAATCATGTTACCTTATACTCAATTCTTTCGGTATCTGGTGGATTTTCGGGAAAAATCGAAGTGTTCGAATTTGGATTCTGACGATCTTTACATACACTTATTTACTTTATGGAATACTAATACGATCTTAGAATTTCCATAACACTACACATATATAGTGTGGTCTGATAATTTTCCTTAATCAGCATCATCAGCAAAAGTTACTATTCATTAGGGTTTCAAAAATTTTAAAAAATTGGGGTTATTACAGTCTCCCCTCCTTAAAAGGATTCCATCCCGGAATTAGATAGAAAATGAATAGGGATACTCTCTTAGCATTGTACTTTCTAACTCTCGAGTAAATCTTCTCGCATTGTGGTTCTACCATCAAGCTCTGACTAGTTTGATAACCCTTCTCCTAAGCACTTGTTCCTTTTCAATCTATAACCCTTCCTGGTTGCTCCATATAGGTTGCGTCTGGTTGCATGCCTATATGCTCATATGCCCCTAATTGTCTGGCATCCGAATTATACTTCCTTAACATTGATACGTGGAACACGTTATGAACTTGCTACATGTTTGGGGGTAGGGATAGCTCATATGATAACTTCCCAATACGTCTTAATACCTCAAAGGGTCCAACAATTCGTAGGCTTAGCTTTCCTTTCTTTTGGAACCTCATCCATCCTTTCCAAGGGAATACCTATAACAACACTAGGTCCCCTACTTCCTATGCTTTGTCCTTTCGTGTCAACTCAACATACTCCTTATGTCCATCTTAGGCTACTACCAGCCGTTCTCTGATTAGATTTATTATATCCTTGGTCCTTTGGACTACTGCGGGTCCGAGCATCTTGCGCTCTACAACTTCATCCTAACATAAGGGAGATCGACATTGTCTTCCCTCAAGGATCTCATAAGGCGATATCTCGATACTGACATATGATCTATTATCATAAGAAAACTCAATCCGCGTTAAGTGATCAATCAAAATTCTTTCAAGTCTATTGCACAGACTCTCATCATAGCTTCTAGCATTATAGCTTTTGCTTCTCAATACCCACTCTTTTCTCGTTCATAATATTATACTGGTTATACTTTTTCTCGTTAGCATTCTATAACCTTTTAATAACCACGTCAACCTTAGTATCACGAATGCATTAGAATCGGAATACCACCATACTTGGTACCACTTCATTTCTAGCTGCCTCCATCTTCGAAAGCTTGGTCCTTCGTGTAGAAGTAAAAGAATTTATTGAGAGATCACTATGATCATGAACACTCGTTCAATTGCATAGTTAGTACAGAAGGTGGCCAGCCTTTAGTACTTGACAAGCAATTAAACAACATGTGGTATCCTACTAGGCTTCTATCACACAGATAGATAGTCATTCGGCAATACCTCCCCTTTTGGAAGGGTTGTTCTTCTCAGTTTACACGAAAATGAAAAGAAGAGAAAAGAAAGAATTTAAGAGAATTATATATAAAAAAAAATTCCAGAAAACATTTGGCTTGGAGTCTACCCTTGAACTATAGAGGTTTATCATAGGAGAACAAAACATATATATGTATATATCTCAACATCAAGCATTATCGCATCGTATTTCACATGCCTAAATCTTTTGCTATTCCGTCCATCATTCTATGGACCCATGCTCTTGCGCGAGCTTATACACAATCACCTTTGAAACTTCCTCTACATCGAAAATCGATTATGGGATTTCATTCTAGACATCATCGTTACTAGAATTATATGCTTGCACTGCAACCTTCCTCGTATTGTCATACGACTCTCAATTCATAAGAAGGAATAAATATTCAATAGGTAGATAATCGACTTAATTAGTCTATCCATGATAACTTATACATCACCACGACCCGATTAGTGGTACTCAATCTCAACATCCATTCTAATACAACTCTTATGGTTGTAATTGACTCATTACTCGCAGAATCATTGCTGCATTACTATGGTCCATCGCTGACCTACCGAATGACTTTCCTCGGAATCTTAATATTTAATCATACGGAGTCCATATCTGCTGTATCAAAATCTTTTAAGGAGTTAACATAATCACCATTCATGATTTATGCAGAACACTCCAGATCTTGACGTACATACATGATATGAAGCAGATAAAATTACAGAAGAGCTTCAATCAAAGCAACGATAGCAGGTTAATACCATTCTTAATCATATGTCTTTATTAAGAGACATGAATCTCAAAGGTTATCTCAAGATAGTACCTTCTAAGATAGATAGCCCGCTCATGGCGATTACACGAATTAAACCTTTACCAAACTACTATTATGGTTGGGTATTGCACAGTCATCAGAAGGAATGTCAATCTTCCAAACCATAATACAACCTTTACGGCTTCAACCATCATCACTGTATTCCTCTGGCACGAGTGCCTATAATTGCCCTCTTACACTTAAAGTGTCGGCCACCTCTTTGGCCTTTCCTGATAGTAAAATTTTCCTTACAATCAATGTCATTTGAACGATCTCCAACTAAATTTTCTACCTCATTTCCAATCATTGCTTGTGTGAAGATGTTTTCCTTAAAATCTGATGAGAAAAAAAATCACCATTTTTCCATAAGTTATTGCCTCAGTCTTTAGAGGTTAATCATTGTCACGACTGACTCTCGATCATACTTAGGACATCTTTTATCTTAGGTCCTAATTGCCTTGAACAATTTAGACCTTTACTGGTTCGATCCATACTTTCTCGTGGTTTAACACGTGCCCCACTTGGCATTATTATAATTACGTCACATTTCCTTTATCAAAATTTCTATTCTTGAGAACTTTGAATATTACCTTTTTCCTTGTAAAACCTTTAAGGTTATCCTGAAATCCTTCCTCCTGTATTCCCTAGATATAGGGCATATCAAAATACCATTTACTAATACTAGAACCATTGTCTATACACTTCTGAAAAATTTCTCCACTGATCCTTAAAGGTTGTTGTTACCTTAATCCTTTTCAATTCATACTTTCAAAACTCATACTGTCCCTATTAAGGGTGAAATGCCAACCTTCATGCATTCCCCTATGGTTCGTCTTAAGTTATCGAGGTTCTATCCTTAATTCCACCGTTAAAAAGGTACTTGCATTCTTCCATGGGTAAATCAAGTCATATATCCCTGATAAGGGTATCTTATTCAATTATTCCCACCTCGATAGTCTATACCTAATTTCACAATAACATTCTTATTCAAATTGAGGTCAATCCATATGGCCTCTAAAAGATAACAACGGTTATCCGCTTTTCTTTCCTGATTTAGTAATGATAACATGGATGTTCTGGAAGATATTGGTCGTGTTCAACGTGAACTTCTTCTTAATAATTCCTCATTTACTTTTGTTGTTTATCTCAACAGTCATCTCAATATTGGAATATCTTTCATACCTGGCGTCCCCCTTTTTGGGTATCATGCCACCGGTCTTACACTTCACATTCTTGAAGGTCACTTCCTTCATCAATTTTTCCTAATTTCTTACTTTCTTATCTCCTCAGTCTATCCGCGTTTCATTATTTATCCTTCGAACTATCTCAAGGTTTCCTCGAATCCTCCCAACTTACAGGGGATAAAATATATGTATCTCTTATGCCTTCAACCATCAAATTTAACTCATGGTGAATCACCCTCATCCTCATGATTACTTACTTTTCTATTTCTATTGTTACGAGTCTTTAGGGTTTCCTCATACCCAACTCCCTTATCATTCCTCAAACTCTATTGCCTTTATATTCCTTTCCACTTCAGTTTCTTTTTATTTACCTCTCTCTTACAATCATTTCACGAACCCACTAATCATTGACTTCAAACATCACATCGTTCTGGGATTCTTGTCCTCCAGATGAATCTTGACAACTTTTACAATCTTAGATTCATAATTTATCATACTCGTTCGTCTTTGTTCTGGCTCTAAAGCTTTTACACTATCTCATTATCCTTAGGAAGTACTTTCCCGAAAACAATTGACTGAACTTTAATCAGTTAATTATAACCTCTGGCTCTTTGCCTTTCTTGGCCTTTCACCAGCTGGTGGCCTCTCTCTTAGGAAGGTAAGTGGAAAAACAATCTTTTGTGCTTCGTCAATCATTTAGAATCTCAAATAATTCCTCTATTTCCTTTAACCAGGCTCTTGCCTCGACTGGGTCAACTTGTTCCTTGGAACTCCGAGAGCTTAGCGACTTAAAGTGCCTAAAAGAATTTCCCACTGCATTGTTTCCTCAGGGTGGTGGTTGGGGTAAAAGTATAAGTTTTGTTTTGGCAGGTCCATAAATTGCCCCATAGGAGTACCATCTGGGTTCTCCCTACCCTTACTCGACTTCTGTTTTCTTAGTCTGAACGTTCCCACCTCCTCCCCATAATCGGGGTCATCCTACATGTTTTAAATCCTCATTTTCCACTTCATTATGTTATGGGTTCCTTCTATCTTGATGGCGACCTCCCTGACTATCACGTTCAGGGTTTGCTGTAAATCTTATTCCTTAAACTAGGGCTTTCATCTAAGATCTCGTCTTTAAGCTCTTGAACATTTAGAACCCAAATTCTGTAGGAACACCTCATATTCCCTTATCATCTTTCTCGGTATTAATCTCTTCTCCAATCATTGGCTCTCTACCTTCATTCATCAATTTTTATTGGCACAATATGATCTTTTCCCATAATTCAGGTTGCATTACAACCTCAAATAGCCTTTCAGTACCGGCTCCGGTTACCTTCACTTCTATTTCCATTTTCTCGAAATCTTTAATCTACTCTCCCAAAGACATTATCATCTTGAGTCTCTCCTTTCTACTAAGGGCGTCAGCCACCATATTGGCTTTACCTGGCTGATAAATAATCTCATAATCATAACCCTTGATTAGCTCTAACCACCTCCTCTGGCGCATGTTGAGCTCTTTCTGCGTAAAAATATACTTGAGCTTTTGGGGTTTGCGTAAACCTCGCACTTCTCTCCCTACAAGTAGTGCCTCCAATACTTAGGGTAAAATTATTTCCGTGAGCTCAAGATCATGGGTGGGGATATCGAATTTTATATTTCCTTAATTGTATTGACGCGTACGCGAATACCTTGTCGTGCTGTCTAAGCACGTACCTTAATTCCTTGTGCAAAGCGTCACCTCAAATCACAAAAATCTCCTTTTTCATCTAACAACGCGAACATAGGGGTCGTCACCAATCTTTGCTTCAGTTCTTGGAAGCTGTTCTCGCATTTCTCGGTCCATTCAAACTTCTCAGCCTTACGAGTAAGCCGCATTACACGGGATGCAATCTTTACAAACTTGAACGAACCTCCGGTAGTAACCGGCCAATCCTACCTTTGGCAGTCTCCCTGACTATGGTCATCAATTCCTCAAAAGTCCTTTTTTCATTTTTGTCAGGATCCTTCACGAGATCCTCCTCAGCAACAATTCTTTCTAGGACTACATCCTCAACCGCTACATCCTCAATATGAATATCATCTGGTCCCTTGTTAGGACGCTCTATCGGATCCATAATCTGATCTCCAATAAGTAATAAAACATCATCGCAGTGTTGCTCCTCAACCTCAAGGTTCGGAGTCCCGCTACCATATACGGTAACGAACTACGCTTCTATCACGATATTTATAAGGGTTCCCATAAGGGTTTTAACTGTCCGTACTATGTTAGGTAGCTCGACTATGAACTTGGCAAGTGTTTTTATTATCTTAGTGAACTTATTATCTTAACGTCACATCATCTCTGAGGTTTATAACACTTAGCTCTGATACCATTCCTGTAACACCCCCAAATCCGGGGTCGGGGATCCGGGTTGTCACGAGTTCCATTTCCCTTAATAATACTTAATCTTAATAAACAACCAACTACTGCGTACTGTGACCCCACAATATACACACACACACACACCACAAGTTATAGTCTCAGAGATGAATACCAAAAATAACACAAGTCATTTTATTCCACAATTATAAACCGTTACACCTTAAAAGGGTTTCTGAATAAATTTACATTTCTTTGCCATTATTACAATTCATATAGATACATAAGTCTGGTACATCAGAAGTTGAAGGCCTAGCCTATTGGTAATTTCTACCTCAGCTACAGCGGCATCAACGCCTATAGGAAACTGCGGAACGTTTCCTATCCTCTCGCAAATTGGGAGTTTGATCCTGTTCATCTTGTCTATCTGTTGTTGTGTGATGAAAGAAGAAAGCAAAGGTGAGCAACAAGCCTACCAAAATAATATGTATGATGATTAACAATATATGAGCATTCTCATAGTATTCATGAAAGTCTTGGTCAAGAAGGATTGAACCAAGTTTGACCTCTTAATGCGACCAAGTCGCAAAATATTTAATATATATATATATATATATACTTTTCAAAATCTTTGAAATCCTCTGCCATGCATAATACACACAGAGTTCTAGTTTATAACTGTATAAAAATATCGTTGCAAGGTGATCTCATACAACTAACCTTGTCTCAACGTTTTTCTGAAAATCTTTGTCATGCATAAGATAATCATTTACTAGATATAAGTTGAAAAGATGAAGTTACAAGATACTCCAATATACTTATATCTTTTCCAAATACTACTTTAACCACCACCGTTCAAGGTGTAAACAGTTCGAAAGTTCATCATATAGATGAGACTACAAGATAAGACTTGAATAGATTCAATCTTTGAAATGTTGTTTTAAAGAATTGAAGTTACGAGATACTTCATTTGAGGGAAACATCATTATAACTGTTTGACCCCGTCAATGCTTCAGCAATCACCCATCCGTAGCCTTTCGATGGAATGCTCCGGGTAGTGTTGCAGAAAGATCCAAACTAGATGATGAACTCATTACGGGAGTTTTCCGCGCCAGGAAGACCACTTACGATGATCAGTCGCAGTAGTGCAACCCCACCATTTTCTACATGTAGAGGAGAACAGTCAGATTTACTTGTCAACCGAACCCTGGACTCCGAAGGAATGGACCGTCTTAGCGGAAGTTCCAGGCCATTTGGGCCAATATAATAAGGCTGGGCCGGCGCCACTCGACCACTTACGCCACTCCTAGTTCAGATGAAATCCATGATTGTGAAACGTAAAGCTCGTCCCCCCTTTTCCCAAGTAGAAACTTGTTGATACGGCTCCACCAAGAAGTCGTATCTAGTTGGAAAGGAAAGCTCACCGATATTTCCCAGGCGATGCCTGTTAATGGATTAAACTCATTTCAAGAATTTTACTTCCCGAGTGTTGGGTAAGTAATCAAAAACCCTTTTTATCAAAACAACAACCTTGTTGTGAATATAAAAATACATCACGGAGCCGGATCCCTCAGATTTTTAAGCGAGTATTTAAATCCCTTTTGAAAGGAAGATCTTAAATTTGAAAACGAGTTTTGGGATCCGCTTTGACTTTTAAAATCATTTTGAAGACTCGAAAACATTTTTAAGAATGTTTGGAGTAATGCTAATTTAATAAAATAAATCAGTCCCGATATATATGAAAACATCTGAATATTTTTATTTAAATAATATTCCCATAAGGATAATCTTTATAAAAATAATTGAAGTAGAATTTTTAAAACTCATACTTGAAATGAATAATAAATAACAAAAGATATACTTATACGAAAGTACGATCTTTATTTGAATAATCGAAAATAAGTTTGATTATCGAAATATTATTTTTTAATAAAATAAAGAACATTATTTAATAAAATAAGCGGAGTCATTAGTCCTCGAATGAATATTCAAAATAATATTCATTAAATAAAATAAGCGGAGTCATAAGTCCTCGAATGAATATTCAAAATAATATTCATTAAATAAAATAAGCGGAGTCATAAGTCCTCGAATGAATATTCAAAATAATATTCATTAAGTAAAATAAAGTTATCGAATAAACCTTATTCGAATAATAAATTTGAAAACTATTCATATATATATAAATATATATATATATATATATATATTATACTCGGGAACATCGACTCCCGGTTTAGAAAATATTCACCTTTGGGTCCCCTATACTAAGGGTATACGCAACTACTGCTTATCTGTAGCATAGGTATTATGCAGCTTATAAGCATTTGAATCAACAATTAGATATCAAGATTACGAAACAGGCATGCATATAAATATCATATCACATGCTCCAATATATCGCAAGATTTGCTAATAACCATCATGCATCTATCACAAGATAATGCATATACATATATACATCACAAAAACAGTATAACGGGTAGAAAACTTGCCTAAGTGTTCCCGGATAGACTTAAGCTTAGAGTGAATCCGATAACCTATGAACAACAACATAAGTCGGAATTAAACCCCGGTCGCTTAAGAAACTAGACTTTAATCAATTAAACCCTAACGTTCGCTTATGGTCACTCCTACGCTTAACGAATCACATAAGTCGTTCGAGTGCCCTCGGCTCCACCATTTTTAATAAATTAACCATTAAGAATTTTAAGGAGATTCTTTCGCGAGTACTCTACCAATTGCCTAATCCACTTTACATAATTGTTTCATACTCCAATTAGTCATTTAAGAGCCTTAACCAAGGTTTCAAAGTAAGGCGAGGGGTAATGATTCGTTCGCGAAACGCCGTTACTTAAAACAGTCGTTTCTCCTAAACCGTACATCGGAATCAAGCGAACCACATATCAAAAATGAAGCTCGTAACACGAAATATCTAATATACTATATCAATCAGTCTAAGGTAAATCGGGCATTACGACGGCTATGTTTACGTGATTACCAAATTTATACCACTACAATCAATCCACAAATCAACCCACAATCAACATTACAACCAAAATCCGTCCACACCTCACTACATCAGTCCTTTACTTCATGTTTTATCCAACTCATTCAATCACAACAAAAGCTACTAACCATACTAAGGTTTATTAACTAATAACCAAGATTCAACCATGAAAATCTCTACAAACTCAACCAAACTTTAAACAAACAAGCATCATGATTCTCATATACTATATCAATCATAAAAATTCAAGAAAACTAAAGTTATTTTTTGAAAGTTACTATTCACCATCTTCTTCCTTGAATTATTGGAAGAGATTGTGAAGGAAATGGAAGCTTAGATTCATGGGATAGATATATCTATGTATAAGGAACCTCACGATTTACCAATGCTTGGTTCTTGGATTTTGATTTTTTTCTCCTTGAAAATGAAGGAAGGCCGAGTGCTTTCTTCTTGAAATGGGAAATTCAACTTCTCATTTTGTGTTTATGATATTTTGTTGGTTGGTTGCTTCCTTTGTTTGTTAATTACTTTTTACCATGGTAACTTTTCCATGGCCAAGAATCAACCAACAACACACTTCCTTTTTGTCATGCTTAGGTCATCATTCTTATGTCATCTAATTGCCACATGTCTTCTCCTTGTAGTGTGATGACATCATCATCCACTAACCTCCTTTATTAACCCCTAATTACTTGGCTAATGACCGCTTATCTGTTATACGGTTTGCTTAACTTTCGTTCTCGTTTATCGTTTGAGAGATCATATCCGGGATCTTATTACTTGGGTTCCCCTAAACCCTTCTCAATATTTTATATTCCTTTTTATGATCCCCTCTTAAAATCCATGAATTAAAATCCTTTTAATCATGTTACCTTATACTTAATTCTTTCGGTATCTGGTGGATTTTCGGGAATAATCGAAGTGTTCGAATTTGGATTCTGACGATCTTTACACACACTTATTTACTTTATGGAATACTAATACAATCTTAGAATTTCCATAACAGTACTCCTATATAGTGTGGTCTGATAATTTTCCTTAATCAGCATCATCAGCAAAAGTTACTATTCATCAGAGTTTCAAAAATTCCAAAAATTGGGGTTATTACAGAGATGGTTAGAGTTGATTAAGGACTACGATTGTGAAATTTTGTACCACCCGGGTAAAGCCAATGTGGTGGCTGACGCCCTTAGTAGGAAGGAAAGACTCAAGATGATAATGACATCAGAGGAGTTAATTAAAGAATTTGAGAAAATGGAAATCGACGTGAGAATGACCGGTAAAGGGACGAAATGATTATTTGAGATTAAGCTAGTGCCGGAACTGACTGAAAAGATACGAGTATGTCAGGAAAAGAAGATGAGCGAAGAAAGAGGAACATTGACCGGTGAAGAAGTGAGATGCGAGAAGGACGAGAAAGGGATCATGAGGTATGCGTCCCAAATTTGGATTCCAAATGTGCAAGAGTTAAAGGATGAGCTGCTGCACGAAGGGCACAGCTCCAGATATTCAATCCACCTAGGAAGTACGAAAATGTACCGTGACCTTAAGGAATATTATTGGTGGCCTAACATGAAGAGAGAAGTAGCAGAGTGGGTCAGCAAGTGCTTGACATGCCAGAGAGTGAAGACGGAACATCAGCGACCTAGTGGACTATTACGGCCCCTGGAAATTCCGGAATGGAAATGGGAGCATATAGCCATGGATTTTGTGACAGGCTTACCAAGGACAAAGACCAATCACGACGCCATATGGGTTATCATAGATAGATTGACCAAGTCCACACACTTCCTACCAATCAACGAAAGGTACACCGTAGACAAGCTGGTGGATATTTACTTGAAGGAAATTGTAGTGAGACACGGCGTTCCTGTAGCCATAGTGTCAGATAGAGACCCAAGGTTTAATTCTCGATTTTGGAGAAGCTTCCAGGAATGTGTAGGCACCAGACTAAACATGAGTACCGCTTGCCACCCCTAGACTGATGGACAAAGCGAAAGGACTATTCAGACCCTAGAAGATATGCTACAAGTGTGTGCCATTGATTTCAAAGGAAATTGGGATGACCACTTACCCCTGATCGAATTTGCTTATAACAATAGCTATCACGCTAGCATAGGAATGCCTCCGTATGAAACTCTTTACGGAAGGAGATGTCGCTCTCCCCTATGTTGGGATGAAGTTGGAGAACACAAGATATTAGGGCCAGAGTTAGTCCAATAGACCAGGGAAATGGTGAGACTCATCAGGAAAAGTCTGGTAGCAGCTCAGGACAGACAAAAGAAGTACGCCGACCAGACCAGGAAGGATAGGGAATACGAAGTAGGAGATTTTGTGCTATTGAAGGTATCTCCGTTGAAAGGAGTGATGAGGTTTGGGAAGAAAGGGAAGCTGAGTCCCAGATTCATAGGACCCTTTGAAATTTTGAAGTGAATAGGACCTCTAGCTTACGAGCTCGCTTTGCCTCCTAATCTACAACAAGTACACAACGTGTTCCACGTGTCCATGTTAAGGAAATACCATGCAGATGCACAACATGTAATAGAATACGAGAAGGTAGATTTACAACCAGACCTGACCTACATCGAGCAGCTAGTAAGGATAATGGACCAAAAAGAACAAGTGCTGAGAAACAAGACTGTGATGCTGGTTAGAATCTTACGGAGCAATCAAAATGTTGAGGAATCGACTTGGGAACTTGAAGACGTAATGAGGAATAGATATCCCCACTTATTTTCTAATTGATTCCGGGACGGAATCCTTGTTAGAGGGGAAGACTGTAATAACTTGAATTTTTGAGACCTTGTAAACCGTTAATGAATAGTAACCCTGACGGACGGGAAAAAATTTTGAGCCCACACTATGTAGTGCATGAGAAAATGAGTTTCGGAGTTGATATTATGATTCTACGTACCAAATGAGTGTATGTAAACGGTATTAGTTTTCGAAGAAAATGAACTTTGAAAAACGACCGTATTTACGACTCATCGAGGAATTACGGGAATCACAATATAATTACAAGATTAAAACCCTACAGATTTATATTCAAGTATTATAATTCAAAATATAAGGAATAAATACGAAAAGAATTACGTCGCTAACCACTTACGAGTAAGTATTACGAAAACGCTTAAGCGACCGAGCGAACGCGTAAATGATTAAATAAACGTAACGCACTAACTAACCATGGCAAGAAATTAACCTTGGTTACTTTATCAAATAGTGAGCTAAACTTAGGATGATCAAGCAAGCTAGCCAAATAGTGTGCTAAGGAAGCTAGCACATGTAGTTTAGTTTGTAAACTAGCAAGCTACTAGGATTTGTCCCCAAGATTTACAACAAGAATAAAATCCTAGGATACAAACTATGAGAATATCAAATCAATATAAGATATCACCAATCTCATTTCCTATAAACAACCAAGGAAGCAAGCATAAAAACCCTCCTTCTCTCCCCACTTGTTCCATTCGGCTATTTCAAGAAAAAGGAGGAATTCAAAATCAAAATCTCAAAATCTAGCCATGGTAAAATCATCCCATTAATTCTCAAGCTTCCTAACAACCAAACTAAGGTAAGAAAATTCTTTCATCTTTTTTTATCAAGGTTTGACGGGTGAAATAAAATCAAGAAAGTTACTAGTGAATAGTATGAATAGTAACTCTTCTTTGGTTTCTTGATTTCAATGGTGGTTTTAGGTTCTAAAAATCATACCAAGCACTTCCAAGACTCCACCATCCTAACGAACACATCTCAAGCTTTCAAGAAAGGTAAAAATCTTTGGCCCAACTTTATTTAATATTCATTTTCAAGATCCATTTAGTATGTAGATGTAAACCCAGTTTTAGAAGTGGTATTGTTGAAATCTTGATGTTTAATTAAGTAGATGTGAGGTTGATTGTTGTTGCCTCAAGAACATGATGTTCTTGAGAGAAGTTTGTGTGTTGATGATGAGATGATGATTTTTGGTGGTTGTGAATGTAATGCCCGGGAAATATTATGTAATTATTTTTATCGATAAATAATTATTATGTGAGTTTTGTGTGAATTTTGGTGAATTATTTGATGATGGATAAAAATATTTGAATGTTTATTTCTGATAAAATTTAGATATTCTAATTTCCAATTATCCAGAATTAAATCTAGATAATTTTGGTATTTTCTGGTAATTTTTGAATGATCATATGATTTTATAAGGATTTATAGAATTAACAATGATTATTTTTACATAATTATAAAATTAATTTTTAGAATAAGAAATTGTTCCACTTCAATCATTTTTGCGTTTTTACAACCCGAAACTCTTCCGAAAACTCCTTCCTAACCTAATCTGTTAATTCTGAACACTTTTCATGTTTTGACTCTCTCGATCCGGGGTACGGTTTGATCTGTACGAGTCCCGGTGTGAAATTTTCGATACGCAAACTATTTTATATATCGATAAGAACCCATATTCTCAAAAGGCGAGACATTATTACCTTAATTTAGTATAAAGTATTTTATAGGAAGTTCTGTTTTGATAATTATCCAAATTTGGTATTAAAATCGTATCGTCTTTTTAGTCACTTAGCAGCTAAGTAACCTATTTTCGGATCCGATCTGTAAATATAATTATCGAATTATCCAATAAGTAAAATATGTGATGGATCTGTCAGCTATGTGTTGCTGTATTATTAATTGTTTGTGATTTGTTGGACGTTATAATTAATTATTGAGTTGTATGCATTTAATACATTTTTAAAGTGATTTTATTGAATATTTACTTTTAAAAAAATGCTAAAATTGTTTCTAAAATTATTCTTATTATTTTATAATTTTATTTTTTATTTTTAGGAGTTTATAAAATTTAGAAATCAATATTTTATTTATTAATTATCTTTAAATGATTTTCTGACTCAATTTAATTGTAAAATCAGTATTTAATTCCAGAATGTTTCAAAAATTATGAAAATTTTATTTTATTAAGTTTGGAATATTTCGAGAATTTTAAAATTATTTCGGAGAATTTCTGGTTTTATTTAACCGCATATGTATTCATTAAATTGTAAAATACGGGTCTGATGCGCGTTATAACAATGATTTAAAAATCTTGCAAATTTGATTTTATTAATTCCTAATTATTTCGGGATTTTTAAAGGAATTATTTTCTTAAATTTTTCGAATTATTTTACCTATTAAGTATTCGGTCCATTCTTAAATTACGGTACAGACAGGGATAATTGCGGGAGTAAAGTAAAAAAAAATAAAGGAAACAAACAAAACAAAAAACAAATTTATAAACCAAAACCCCCCCCCACCCCCCTGTTGGTCACACCGCCTTTCCTTTCTCTGTCAATCTCTCGAAGTTTCTCGATTTCTCTCCTCCTCTTTGTTCGATTCCATCCTTCTCCTCCTTTATCATCGTCTTTCCTGTTCTGATTATCGGTAATTACTGTGCTTCGGTTTTTTTATTCCGGCCGCCGCCCCTCGCTGTTTTCCGGCGAGGTGGTGGCGCGTGGGGAGGACTGTAGCCGCGTATGTTGCTTGTGTGTGTATATGCTGCGTGCGTGAGTCTGCGTGCGTGTATATCTGTAGGTGTTATGTGTGTGTGGAGGTTGTGTGTGTGTGTTTGTATCTCCCGTGGCGCCGTTTTCCGGCCTGTTTTCAGACCGCGTGTTGTACAGTTCCAGTTGTGTGAATATTGATTGTTTGTTTTTTTTATTTTCTGTAGGAAAAATAATAATTGATTGATGTTTTGTGAAATAATATTTGTGCAGAAATTATAATAAATAATCGATGAAATTCGTGTCGGATGTCCATAATAAACGGAAACCCGTAAATTTTATCGCCGTCGGCAATGAGCTTCGGCGAGCCGATGGTGGACCGTGATGATTTTAATCTGAGTCCCAAGTTATAAATAAATAAAATACGAATAACAGTACATAATAATTAAATTGTATCGGTGATTAAGATTGCGAACAGTGTTTGGGTGTGGTTGTTGTGATTGAATTTTTGTTGTGATTGACGTCGAAATGATTCGACGGGTAGTCGATAAATAGAGGAAACACTGCCCGATTTTCGGGAAAATTAATTCCAAAAATACGGGAACGTAACCTATAATTATCGGAGACGTCGAATAATCATATACAATTACATTATATGAACTGGACTGCGATTGAGACAAGATAATTTATAAATAATCGATTACCCTGTTTTTCAAAACGACGAGTATACGTATTTTCTGAAAATAAAGACTGAACCGAGTTTCGAAGATGTGAACCATAATTGCTATGTGTATTTCGATAATACATATAAATATGAATTCAGTGATGAAATCATATGGGTAGAATATGATAACGATTTGATGTTAAGCTTAAGTAGTTATGTGAATTAGGGTATTTCAACCCTGTAGGTTTAGACGGAAGACCCGAGACGTTACATCGGACTAGGAACGATCTAGTGATTAGACGTCGAGATCAACGAAGTTCCAACTGAAGGGTCTGAATATTGGGATCGTATCCAGAATAAGATAGTAGTTTGACGATAAAGCGAAACGATCAAAGTCAAACCAAAGTCGATAGCGGTTAAAGCTTACTGAGGCAAGTATTCCAGAACATTTTTTTTAAATACTGCAAGTATTCTGGATTTTTCTTTTAAATACTGCAAATATTCTTGAATTTTCTTTTAATTACTGCAAATATTTATTCGCTCCTATTCTAAGTTCAGAATAGTTAAATGTTTTATATTTCGCTGCAATTACTCTGATTATACATGTTTCTTTTCATTATTGTTCCTATAATTCGATTGCTCTCGTGAGCAAATACCCATTCTTTCGGGTTATTTGCGAACCCTGAATTGGGAAGTTTTGACTTCAAAATGGTTTGACATCAAAACACTCTACGGGCTGGATAGTGATACTTTGGGGATTAAGTTTTACTTAATCCTAAGGACCAAAACATAATCGGTGCCTTGAGATGGGCCGTAGTGCCTGGGGACCCGACTGGATCTATACCGGTAGGTATAGATCTGCACTGTATCCTGACTGATCAGCAGGATATACGTGTGAACTAGTGTCCAGTCTAATTTATTGTTGACCGCCATTAATGGCATTCCTTCTTGAAAATAAAAATAAAAATGTGATTATAGATTAAAGTTAGTTTTCCTTAGCACTCAGTTTCGGGTAATTACAATGTTTCTAAATAAATTCGAGGTTCAGATTGTTGCTGCAGCATTAGTTGCTCAGTGATAGTTAGAATCTTGAATGAATTGAGATCTTCTTAATTATTCAACCCGTCCTTATCAGGCTGGTTTAGCAGGCTAAGTCTATGGAAACTTAGTCGATAATGATGGATACTGAATAGTTAGGAATTTCTTGAACGTCATTTTATGAATAGTTATTGCATTTGTTGCTCAAGTATGAAGTGTTACCAGAAGCTATTTTGAAAACACGCGATCTCTGAAGCTCTTATAAAATGTCATTATTTCCTATGTGATTTATAGCAATGCAAATCAAATTGATTTTAAGATAATAAAGTATATCCTTTAAATGATTTCGTGTTTCGCTCTTCAAAATATTTCAGAGATTTTATCCGGAAGTTTTCTTTGATTTTAATGTTTGAAACTCAAAATATATACTTGCTGGGCATTTTTGGCTCACTCTTGCTTTGTAAATTCTTGTTTCTTCCAGAAACAGATAAGGATTAAAGTGAATAACTTTGATAGACAGCAGAAGTTAGAGAAATTTTCGTTGCGAGAGGTTGAAAGTGTTAGAAGAATGTGACAAGAGCATTAGTTCAAAGGTATTTACACTTGTATTATAGTTGAAGTGAGTTGTAGAAGGTTAGATTCTTGTTTCATACCATAACCTGTAAAAGATCCGGATTCAAGGGGTTATTTATTTATTTCTTTACTTTATGTAATAATGGTTTAGTGACACCAAATCTTGATCCCGGATTTGGGGTGTTACAGTTTGGCATCAGAGCTGCAGGTTATTGGTCACTGAAATAAGAATAGGTGAGAGCAAGATAGAAATGATAGGTCGTACAGGATAGGAAAGACCCTAGGCATACTCAGGTTAAGTTGAGTTGAGTGCGAATTAGGGTTAGCAGATCCGATCTGGAGTTGCTAAGATAGGATCGTTGAGAAAGTGTAAGGCGAATATCATAACATTTTAGGTATATTGAGTTCTCAGATTATACAATAATGAGGAATCGACGGATCGACGGAGACGGGGTATATTACCCTACTTTTCACGTGGTTTTGAAGAATATGCGATCGATTCTTGTGAGAATTTGTGTAAGAGAAGCTACGATTTAACTTAGAATTAGGTATTAGGACGAGTTCCATGTCGAGGGCAACCAGTTGATGGAAGCTGATGAAGAACCAACGTTGCATGTTTCGAAGTCACCGCCGTGGTGAGAAGGATCCTATCACTTATTAAAAGCTGCGCGAGGAATGATATCTACCTTCCTAGATATAGGTAAGACTAGCAAGAAGGTACGACCCTATCTACACACAGAACATCGAATCGCGTGCGTGATTGTAAGCATAACATCAAGGACGGCAACAAGAATATGAAAGACAATGGAAGACGTCAGCGTTGGGTCCGAATTAGGAATAAAATGGCATATAACGGTGAATGGAGTTTTGTCGGCTAATATGTCAAGCAGAATCCAAGGAAAAGTGGAAGAGGTACCAAAGTGGAGAGACCCTTATATGGGCATTCTTTTAATCAGACATTTCATTAGTAAATCAGGAAAATAGCAAGTAACTTATATAGTAATGACGACTAAATATTTGATTTCCAAAACTTTAAAAGGAGATGTCATAAAAGATTTTCTTAATCAACTTTCAGAAGATTTTTGGCATAAAATGAGTTTTACAAATTGGTTGTCAAAATTACCATTTAAGTTCGTGTTATTATAAACAGAAAATGACCTAAAAAAGAATAGAATTAGATTCAGTATTGTTAATTCAAAGGGCCAAGTAGACCCACCAGCAGGGAAAAGGTTTAAAGTTTGCTGCGAAAAATGAAGTAAACGTTGTTTAATAAAATCAATAATTGAATCAACATATTAAAATATTATTTACCCAAGTTATGAAATTATTAAAAATTTAACGAAATTCGTGATTAGAGTGGTCAGAGGATGATTGAAGGAAATGGCAGAATCTTCTAGATGATGGGCAGGAGAATCATATTTTATCGACAAAACCGAGGCGTTGCGTGATCGATGGGTATTTTATGCGGATTAAATGGAATCTGAAGCAATGGTTATAAATTTCGCAAGAACGCAATTCTGGTCAAATAATTACAATCTTGGACATGGAGGCATTTCCAGAAGACATTCCGAAGTTATAATGTGACAGTGAATCCCTCATCCGAATGGTCCCTGGAGGCATACGTAAATGGAGCGTGGACGGTGACCTATGGTGATCTACAATTTTATTCTTTTACAAATACGATAGCATGTGTTCTTCTCGAGTTTTGAATATGTATGAGCTTCTTCTATTGATAAATTATATGAGGCAAAAATGAAAGAAAATTTCCTATATACCTTTTGAATTGTTTCTCTTCTCCAATTTCTTGATTCCTGATTGAGACAACAGTGTTGTGGTATGACGCTTTGTCAAAATGACGAAGATTCGGGTGGGACGCCACCTAATCATGTGCTGTATGCCATATAGTATGAAAGACTGACCATCTTGAGTACGAATATGGTTGTCTCATTCACATTTAAATCTTCACTCATTTTTCTTCCTTCAATTTTCTGATTTACAAATTCTTTCAATTGATTGTTGCATTGTTATTCCTTATTCTGTTTTTAATCAAAATCATGTTCACAAACTCTCCTTTTGCGCAAAGTCTAATCTCTGACGATTTCAAAAGAAATGAAATAGTGTGATGCGTGGAACCATACAACGAACATAGATACGACTGTAAACCGATAAATGGTGGACATCTACGAGCGAGGAAAAATGGATGCACCGACAAATGTGGACATAACGAAGATATCAAGTCAGACAGTTGTTTATGTTACGAGGATCTCATCAGTATGGTAGATTGCGTTAACGTAATGCACTTCAAACCAGAGGGTTTCGACGTGAAATGAATGGTTAGCAAATCGTACATTAATTACGAAATAAGGAAATGAAGTTGTGTGCTCAAACGGAGCAAACGAGTATCGGGACGACGATCAAAGATCAAGGAAATTCTGAACAATGACTCAGACATGTAATTACGACGTGAAACATCCCTTCGTCGCTGGAAGATACTGTTCGTGAAGACTCAAGATGGAAGAAATCTTAAATGTAATCAAACTTCGAACATGTTCTTCAAGAAGTTGTGAAGATCTCTAACTTGCGTAAATAATTGATTGTGAATTCAATGCTCATACCCGGGTCAGTGACGAAAATTTAATACGGGAACATAAGTGGAGATGAAGGAATGGTGATTCGACCGTGGAGTCTTTTATGAAATAACGAGATAATGATTAAGTTTCCATCAACGATAATAATAAAAACAGGGCGTGGTAATTAAAAGATGAATAGATTAGTAATAAAATTGGTAACGACAAGAAATAAGTTAAGATACTCGCGAAATAAAATTTTGAGAAACGAGACAAATTTTAAAGTTCACTAATAAAATTTTGTAAGATTCTAAAAGAGATGGAAAAGGAGTGGTTATATTAATCCTTGTTAATTTAAGACCTTAAGTCTCATTTTAAAAGATATATAATATGCCAGTCAGATGCTGATCAAAGGTGAATTGTGAGAATTGATGATTTTGGTTGATGAAAGTGGGTGGATATGATTATGGATGATTTGGTTGATTGATGGTGTCGGCTTGAGTCCGACTGGTAGTCAATGGTGTAGGGGAAGTGCTGCCCAAATTTTCAGAAATTACCCTATAGTTAAAGAAAAAGAAGTATATTACCGTTCTCGTCACTACTCCAAATAATTGCGATCTCGGTTCTTGAGAAAGTTGTTATGACCAAACTGACTTTATATAATTAGTTTTTGATTCCAGTTAGCTAGTCAGCACTTGGGTTAAGTGATCAGTTACAGGAGTTAATTGATCAACTTTACCAACTAATGGTTAGTTAAATGGAGATCGATTCCAATTAGATTGAATCAAGCCCTAACATGATTTCCAGATCCGAAATCAAAGCGATAAGAAATTTGGAAAAAAAGTAATGGCGTTAACGTAAATTGAAGGCTTAGTTCAATTAGCGCGATGTTACTGTAATCAGGTGCAAGGTTTGATCCAGAAGAATACGCTCTTTTCGATGAATAAAAGGAATAGGAAGTTATTGGTTCATGCCAGTAAGAAGAATATTTCAAGAACTGAAAGTTCAAGATAAAGAAAAGGGATTATATCATCTATAATAGCATTCCAGGAAGAACTTGGATGTATACCCATATCAAATGACGAACTAATGGAAGATTTGAATGTACACTTCTTTTGGAATGACGATTGAATGGAAGTTGCTGTAGAATAACGGAAAGCTCGTAAATTCAAGCACCCAATGAAAGACGGAGATTGATGAAGTCCGTATGTGAACTCAGGAAAAAGAGATGATGGTCAATAAAGAGAAGTCAAATACGCGATCTATGATACATCAGGCAAGGTCAAGGAAATAGCTACTGAGGAAATTCAATAATTCTGTTAGTAAGAATTTAAATAGTACAAATAAAAGCCTTCATTCCAGTGTGAACTTCAGAAATGACCTATCCAATGATAAATAGAGTAATCTTGCTAAGAAAAAAAAAGAAATTCATTATATATGAAAAAGAAATAATAAAGAGAAGAAGTGGAATCAAAAGGATGATAAAGAAATTTCATAAAATAATCCAGGATATATGCAAGTTGTGAACGTCGGTTGTGCCAGAACTGATTGGAGAATGAAGGGAAATGCCGATAATTGAAGATAGGAATTCCATTCAAGGAATGTGTGTAAACAGGAATGATTAAACCAAGGTATTGATGGCGACTGCTGAAGAAGAACGTTGCAATGAATCTAATGTCAGAATTCTTTCAAATTAAAGTGAAGTCCTGGAGGTTCGAACGAATGATTTACCAAGGGTACCTCAGGGAATGAGGTAAGAATTTCTCGTCGGTTATTGCACAGAGTCAAGCTAATGTCAAAAGCATGTGTCGTATAACTCAATAGGAATGAAATAATAAGTGAAGGAAAACTTCAAAAATGTAGAATGAAAGAATAATGAAATAAAGAGTATTTTGTGCTGTGCACAAAAGTGGTCATGGAAAAAGAAAATAGAGATATGAGGTTACGCGTCGATTATCAGGAATTGTAAGTTGAAGGTTAAGTGAACACAATATACCAGGAGTATTGGGATAGTGTGAGTGTATTTATTGATAACATCCTCGCCAATTCAAGGACTAAGGAAGACTAAGTCGAACGACTGAAGATATGCTTGCGAAGAGATGGAAAATAGCAGCTGCATTCTTAGCTTCAAAGATATGAATTCTGGGTATAATGGATTATGAGCTCCAGTGTGTGGTTAACTCCAAACAGGAAAGGTCCATTTGGGAATAGATGTTTCAAATAGAAATAAAAGAGTAAATACCATTAAGATTGTCGAGAAATGGTTAAAAGAATTGGAAAAGTTAGAAATTGAAGAATAGGATTTGATCCGTCTTCTGGGTTATGCTGATACTTACTTTGTTGTTAAATATCAAAGGTGGTATTAATACAGATGATTGATGTTGACTTCAGTATGGGACGTTGTGAGCATCAAAGTTCGTATTGATATCTAATTTGATATGACAACAAAATGAGTATTAGTACCCAAAAGACCGGGTTTTGAATAAAGTTTGGTTCATTTCGTTTCAAATTAATGTATTTCTTTGAGATAGTAACAGATTCTCGCTCAATGAACATACTTGATGGTGATCGAAAGGAAATTGAAGTATGCCGCAAAGTGGTGAGTTAAATGCAATTGTCGAGATTTTCCTTTACTTTTAGTTTTTAAATAAATGTAGAACATTCCGAATTATCAGGTGTCATGAGTTCAGGATATCGGGCGCAGACGAATAGAAAATGCAAAAGACCGATTAAGAATTCTCGAACACGATTGGAAACGATCATAGGTCAGGCTAACTGAACAGAAGGAAACATGAAGAGTAGAATAGAACATTCAGTGAAAATAGAAAGTTCATGAACACGAATTATTGAAATTAGACAGAAAAGAAAATTAATGTGAATTAAGTTAGTCCTTTGAGGCAATGAGATAGATAGAACGATTGTGGATGCGTTGGTCTTGTTGTCACCGATATAATGAATCTATAAGACATTCATGTGTGTATGACTACGAAAATTCATTTAGCTTCAAATGTATGAAGTAGAGATTGAGATAGGGGTTGCATGAGCAACTGATAGAGTTGATGACGGTAAAAGGCCGTTGAGTTGTGATTAATGTGATGAGAACTGAGAAATTATAAGAAAGATACTTGAGAAGCATCATGGTCTGTTCCTTAGCATGATTCTGAGGACATAATCCTTTTAAGGGGGGAAGAATGTAACGCCCGGGAAATATTATGTAATTATTTTTATCGATAAATAATTATTATGTGAGTTTTGTGTGAATTTTGGTGAATTATTTGATGATGGATAATAATATTTGAATGTTTATTTCTGATAAAATTTAGATATTCTAATTTCCAATTATCCAGAATTAAATCTAGATAATTTTGGTATTTTTCTGGTAATTTTTTAATGATCATATGATTTTATAAGGATTTATAGAATTAACAATGATTATTTTTACATAATTATAAAATTAATCTTTAGAATCAGAAATTATTCCACTTCAATCGTTTTTGCGTTTTTACAACCCGAAACTCTTCCGAAAACTCCTTCCTAACCTAATCTGTTAATTCTGAACACTTTTCATGTTTTAACTTTCTCGATCTGGGATACGGTTTGACCTGTACGAGTCCCGGTGTGAAATTTTCGATACGCAAACTATTTTATATATCGATAAGAACCCATATTCTCAAAAGGCGAGACATTATTACCTTAATTTAGTATAAAGTTTTTTATAGAAAGCGCTGTTTTGATAATTATCCAAATTTGGTAATAAAATCGTATCGTCTTTTCAGTCACTTAGCGGCAAAGTAACCTATTTTTGGATCCGATCTGTAATTGTAATTATCGAATTATCCAATGAATAAAATATGTGATGGATCTGTCGGCTATGTGTTGCTGTATTATTAATTGTTGTGATTTGTTGGACGGGAAGATTACTTTTATATTTAATTATTGAGCTGTATGCATTTAATTCATTTTTAAAGTGATTTTATTGAATATTTACTCTTAAAAAAATGCTAAAATTGTTTCTAAAATTATTCTTATTATTTTATAATTTTATTTATTATTTTTAGGAGTTTATAAAATTTAGAAATCAATATTTTATTTATTAATTATCTTTAAATGATTTTCTGACTCCATTTAATTGTAAAATCAGTATTTAATTCCAGAATGTTTCAAAAATTATGAAAATTTTATTTTATTAATTTTGGAATATTTCGAGAACTTTAAAATTATTTCGGAGAATTTCTGGTTTTATTTAACTGCATGTGTATTCGTTAAATTGTAAAATATGGGTCTGATGCGCGTTATAACAATGATTTAAAAATCTTGCAAATTTGATTTTATTAATTCCTAATTATTTCGGGATTTTTAAAGGAATTATTTTCGTAAATTTTTCGAATTATTTTACCCATGAAGTATTTGGTCCATTCTTAAATTACAGTACAGACAGGGATAATCGCGGGAGTAAAGTAAAAAAATAAAGGAAACAAACAAAACGAAAAACAAATTTATAAACCAAAACCACCCCACCCCCCTGTTGGTCACACCGCCTTTCCTTTCTCTATCAATCTCTCGAAGTTTCTCGATTTCTCTCCTCCTCTTTGTTCGATTCCATCCTTCTCCTCCTCTGTCAACGTCTTTCCTGTTCTGATTATCGGTAATTACTGTGCTTCGGTTTTTTTTATTCCGGCCGCCGCCCCTCGCTGTTTTCCGGCGAGGTGGTGGCGCGTGGGGAGGACTGTAGCCGCGTATGTTGCTTGTGTGTGTATATGCTGCGTGCGTGAGTCTGCGTGCGTGTATATGTGTAGGTGTTATGTGTGTGTGGAGGTTGTGTGTGTGTTTGTATCTCCCGTGGCGCCGTTTTCCGGCCTGTTTTCAGGCCGCGTGTTGTACAGTTCCGGTTGTGTGAATATTGATTGTTTATTTTTTTTATTTTCTGCAGGAAAAATAATAATTGATTGATGTTTTGTGAAATAATATTTGTGCAAAAATTATAATAAATAATCGATGAAATTCGCGTCGGATGTCCGTAATAAACGGAAACCCGTGAATTTTATCGCTGTCAGCGATGAGCTTCGGCGAGCCGATGGTGGACCGTGATGATTTTAATCTGAGTCCTAAGTTATAAATAAATAAAATATGAATAACAGTACATAATAATTGAATTGTATCGGTGATTGGGATTGCGAACGGTGTTTGGGTGTGGTTGTGGTGATTGAATTTTTGTTGTGATTGACGTCGAAATGATTCGACGGGTAGGTCGATAAATAGAGGAAACGCTGCCCGATTTTCGGGAAAATTAATTCCGAAAATACGGTAACGTAACCTATAATTATTAGAGACGTCGAATAATCATATACAATTACATTATATGAACTGGACTGCGATTGAGACAAGATAATTTATAAATAATCGATTACCCTGTTTTTCAAAATGACGAGTAGACGTATATTCTGAAAATAAAGATTGAACCGAGTTTCGAAGATGTGAACCATAATTGCTATGTGTATTTCGATAATATATATAAATATGAATTCGGTGATGAAATCGTATGGGTAGAATAGGATAACGATTTGATGTTAAGCTTAAGCGGTTATCTGAATTAGGGTATTTCAACCCTTTAGGTTTAGACGGAAGACCCGAGACGTTACATCGGACTAGGAACGATCTAATGATTAGACGTCGAGATCAATGAAGTTCCAACTGAAGGGTCTGAATGTTGGGATCGTATCCAGAATAGGATAGTAGTTTGACGATAAAGTCAAACGATCAAAGTCGAACCAAAGTCGATAGCGGTTAAAGCTTATTGAGGCAAGTATTCCAGAATATTTTTTTTAAATACTGCAAGTATTCTGGATTTTTCTTTTAAATACTGAAAATATTCTTGAATTTTCTTTTAATTACTGCAAATATTTATTC
This sequence comes from Apium graveolens, assembly GCF_009905375.1. Classification (NCBI taxonomy): domain Eukaryota; kingdom Viridiplantae; phylum Streptophyta; class Magnoliopsida; order Apiales; family Apiaceae; genus Apium; species Apium graveolens. The sequence goes on from NC_133651.1 coordinate 39,673,169, forward strand.
GCTCCTATTCTAAGTTCAGAATAGTTAAATGTTTTACATTTCGCTGCAATTACTCTGATTATGCACGTTCCTTTTTATTATTGTTCCTATAATTCGATTGCTCTCGTGCGCAAATACCCATTCTTTCGGATTATTTGCGAACCCTGAATTGGGAAGTTTTGACTTCAAAATGGTTTGACATCAAAACACTCTATGGGCTGGATAGTGATACTTTGGGGATTAAGTTTTACTTAATCCTAAGGACCAAAACATAATCGGTGCGTTGAGATGGGCCGTAGTTCCTGGGGACCCAACTGGATCTATACCGGTAGTTATAGATCTGCACTGTATCCTGACTGATTAGCAGGATATAAGTGTGAACTAGTGTCCAGTCTAATTTATTGTTGACCGCCATTAATGGCACTTGAAAAAAAAATAAAAAATAAAAATGTGATTATAGATTAAAGTTAGTTTTCCTTAGCAGTCAGTTTCAGGTAATTACAATGTTTCTAAATAAATTTGAGGTTCATATTATTGCTGCAGCATTAGTTGCTCAGTGATAGTTAGAATCTTGAATGAATTGAGATCTTCTTAATTATTCAACCCATCCTTATCAGGCTGGTTTAGCAGGCTAAGTCTATGGATACTTAGTCGATAATGATGGATACTGAATAGTTAGGAATTTCTTGAACGTCGTTTTATGAATAGTTATTGCATTTGTTGCTCAAGTATGAAGTGTTACCAGAAGCTATTTTGAAAACACGCGATCTCTGAAGCTCTTATAAAATGTCATTATTTCCTATGTGATTTATAGCAATGCAAATCAAATTGATTTTAAGATAATGAAGTATATCCTTTAAATGATTTCGTGTTTCGCTCTTCAAAATATTTCAGAGATTTTATCCAGAAGTTTTCTTTGATTTTAATGTTTGAAACTCAAAATATATACTTGCTAGACATTTTTGGCTCACTCTTGCTTTGTAAATTCTTGTTTCTGCCAGAAACAGATAAGGATTAAAGTGAATAGCTTTGATAGACAGCAGAAGTTAGTGAAATTTTCGTTGCGAGAGGTTGAAAGTGTTAGAAGAATGTGACAAGAGCATTAGTTCAAAGGTATTTACACTTGTATTATAGTTGAAGTGAGTTGTAGAAGGTTAGATTTTTGTTTCATACCATAACCTGTAAAAGATCCAGATTCAAGGGGTTATTTATTTATTTCTTTACTTTATGTAATAATGGTTTAGTGACACCAAATCTTGATCCCAGATTTGGGGTGTTACAGTTGTGTTAAGAGTTATGGCGTAAACGAAACCCCGATCGTAAACGTAATTCCGTTAAAACGAACAAATCGTAACTTTAAGTTCTGTTGAAATTCCCGAAGATGTAAACTGTAGTTTCTTGAAAAATAACCCTTTTTTATGATAGCCAATGTTATAAGGATCGTTAAGGCGCTTGAATCGCTTGATTCTGATTTACGAATCAAAAGTTATGGCCGTTTTACTAAAAGTGATTTACGCGACAAAAACTGCTACGAATTATGAACTTTGAAAATATAAAGGATCGACTTAAAAGTGTTCATAAATCATGAAATGTTTACAGAGAGTAACATACAGAGTTTCCTAACTTCCATAACAATTTCAAGTGAAAATAATGATATTTCAATTTTATAAAAATATCGAAACCGAGACCGCGCGAGTAGAAACCGTAGAATCCATAAGCGGAGTCGACGACGATAATGAAAATGAACCTAAGATACTTAGAGAAATGAAGCGACCATGATGTGAATAAGGACTTAAAGGAATAATAAGGGTAGTACAAGTTGAGAGGGTGCATAATAAGTAGCGCATGAATGCGAGTCGCCGTAAATTAGAACGAGACCTAACGAATTGTGTTTAGGATTAATAGATTTCCGAGCGGAACCTAGATCATCCTCCACCTCGAGATACCCAGGCAAGTTTACGAACCCAACTCCATTTACTGTTGTGTTGTGAAAGGATTGTTTTATTATCATTACATAAGTACCATGTTTGCCATGATACGTAGTTATTGAAATTTACATGATATAGCAATGTTGTACGATAAGTATATATCGTAAAATGTTTAATTCCGGTATAGGCGTAAAGAATCAATCAATTTATTTAGCTTTTGAATCAAATCTTTGCATAAAGGAAAAGTTTTATAAAACAGGAGTATCTCTTTTTTTTTTTGAAAACAGTTGTAACTAAGTAAATTGCATGCTTCTTTACAAAATATAAACAGTCATGGAAAACAGGGTACATGGTATCACAGGGGTATAACTGGTGCAATAGATAAGGTAAAGTAAAACAGGTGCGATAAAGTAAATGACAGTGCTGGAAAAGAAAAGGTACTGATATATAGATCAAAAGTTTTAGGGTAGTACAAGCGTAAAGACGCTTCGAAAGTAAAAGCAAAAGGGTACAACAACCTACTCAGTAGTCGACATAGCTAGTCTATAAAAACAACTCAAAAGTCTATTGATACACACTACACACTACTGTACATACTCTACAATCACAACAACACTGCTCCGCATCTCCATCTCTGAGTCTCTATCTCAACTCCAAGGAAACACTGGTCCTGCCAGCCTCTCAAAGTCCTCCATCACTTCAGTAGCCCAGCCCATGTGTGCATCAGGGCCTCTGTCAGGTAGTGTAGCTCCATGTAGCCTAGCCTCAAGAACCCTCCGTATCACATGAATCTCCTCTCGAAGCTCCCTCACACCACGATCAACATCTGTAGTCCTGATGATATGCTGTAACTCTCTGATCTGAGCCAACAAGGAATCACGCTCCAATAGAAGAGCCTCATACCGGTAATAAGGAACTGGGGGTAATGTAGACTGAAATGGGGCACTCACAACTGAATGTCCAGTGGAATCTGAATCAGCTGGTGGGGGTCCTCTAACAGGTGGCCTCATGCCTGGAGGTGGAATAGCCTGCAGTGGTGCGGGCTGCAACACCGGTGGAGGTAGAATAGCCAATGCTGGTGGAATAACAGGACGTGGATCCAATGCTGGTGCTCCAACTGAAGGCTCTGAGTGATCAACTGATACGGGAATAAAAGAGTCGGCCATCGCTGCTGTCTGAAATTATATTGCAATATAAGAATCTCAAACCACGACATGAACTATACTAATACCGGTTATACCATAACACTCAACCTCTCGATGTTCTATCATCCTATGCCTTACTTCTAATCCTAACCTCCTACCCATTCCCGTCAACCTAGGCTTGTGTCAGTGACTTATAACCTGTAGCTCTGATACCAAAACTGTGGCGCCCTCCAAACCCGGGTCAGAAGTTTGGGGTCCACACACACACCTTATTTATAACCTGCTTATAATAATACTAAAGATAATAATAATATACAATGACCCTACTTACCAACTACCACGGATCGCAACAGGTTAAAGTATGCACACAAGCCAAACACACTAATATATTACATACCGATTAAATCCCAACCATTCAAACTCAAACTGAGTATTAAACATATTACAAACTTTTACAATTTACATTATTCCAAAAGAAGCCTACTAGCTCAGCTTCAACAGCCTTAATCCCTAGCTCTCGCACTGGACTGGGGATCCTTGCTACCAACTGGTTCCTTTTTAACTGAAAAGAGTATAAACAACATCGCACAAAAGAGCTAACTAGCTCAGCAAGTCACAATGACAAAACTGAGAATAATGATCATCAAGTGAATATGGTTATGATATCAAGTGAACAATGGATTATGATTTAGAATTGGATACTATATTTTTATTTTAAAACCAAGGTTAGGCTGCTGATCAGTCACACACTAACCCCGAGCAAAGCACACAGCATTGCTCTAACTACTGGATCCAAGGCACACATTGGCCTAACTTGACCATTATATGGTCTGACCACGAATCTGGTCCATAATTTTATAAAAACAATCCAATTCTAACATAATAACAAAATTAAACAATAATAAAAAATAATCAGAATCATTAACAACAGTGAGTGTTTAACAATAAAAGGGTTTCAACCCTTGTGTGGATCAACAAGGTACTTTCAAGGCTTGGATGTTGGGTAATGAAAGAATTGGATAACAAAGGAATCAATGTTTCAGGGTTTTAAGAATTTGGTCTTTCAAAGCATAAGATACCATGGGTTGAGTATATAATAACTCAGTTCAGTGTCTGGTATTTAGTTTGTATGTATTTTTGGAGTAGTATCGTAGATTTGTGGTTCGTGTTTGGGTATACAATAATCAATGGCTTAGAAAGAATATGGTTCATGGCTCAAGAACAATAACTGAAATCAGGGTTTAGGTTTATGTGCTTCAAAGCACTTGCAATGCCAATAAGACTATCAAGTACTACAATATCTCGAGAAAGTTCAGAACACTTGCCTGGTATTAGCTTACTATCCTGCACTCACTTCCAATCACAATCGTCTTACTCCTCAACTACCTATTTCCCTTTCCTACGTCTTGCCTCTTCTGCTCACATATGATAAGCATCTATCAATCATCAACTCACAGGATTCTATTCAACACATACTTCTATCTACCCTTCGTTTTACCCAAATCCGATTAACGGATTGAAAGTTATGCAATAACCAAGTAAACACCGAATATATAGACTGATAGTCAATCAACAAGTCACTTATAACACATAATACATCACGTAATCAATGACATATCATTTATAAAGAAGTCTCGGGTCATAAATATGCTTTCGGGTATTTAAAATGATTTTTAAAGTATTTTTCATAATTAATACGGGTTATTGGATCAATTTCGGGTTAATAAACAGGGTTCGATTGGCCAATTCTGGCTCCGAAACAATTTTGTAATAATTATCGAGCCTTGGAAATAATTTAGAATAATATTTTAAAGCTCGAAACTATTTTTCGGAATTTTTAAATCATTTTTAAATAATTAAATCTAATTAAATAATTAATTAAAATCAATTAATAATTAATTAAATCAATTAATCAATTAATTTTTGAATTAATTGACCAATTAATCAATTAAAAATTAACTGAAATTAATTAACTAATTAATTCAAATTTATTTTTGAATTAAAAATAATTTTCGGAATTAAAATACTAATTTTTAGAATTTCAGAAATTAAAAATGAATTTTTATAATAAAAATAAATAGGAAAAATGATTTTTAAACATTTTATAAACAGGAATCCTATTTTTGAAAACTTTGTAAACTACAGGGACTAAACTTCATCATCTACAAAACTACAGGGGCCTGTTTGCAATTTTGCTAGCCCAGCCGTCGACTCGCCGGAGTGTGGCCGGAGAACACGATTCTGGCCACCTCAGGCCACCAAACTGTCCAGATTAAATCTACAGGTTACCAGCAACTTATTCGTGCAATCAAAACTCAATAATCATCTCTGTTCTGGCCGGAAATTGGCCAAGAACATCGCCGGTTTCCGGCGAACATCAAAAACTTTCAAAACACAACTCCCTTCGATCCATTAATCCTCTGTTAACGAGCTATATACCAATCGATTGCAAATTTCATAAGGAACACAACCCACTATAAATCAACAGCTAATAACCCCTGGATCAAAAACCCCCAAATTTCAATTGAAAACATTCATACGGGCTATAAACCCTAATTTTGAAATACGAAAATTAAACCTACTTTTGAGCATATTATTGAACTCCAAATCAGACGTATAATATATCAAAATCATCAGGAAAACAAGCTCTACCACATGCAATCATCAAATCATACAAACAATCATCCGAACAAAAATTTATATTTTTCATAAAAATAATTCGAAAATAATTAAATTTATATAAAATCGACCTTTGATTCTGCAATAAAATAGGTCTCGGAATCTGATAGTACTCCTTGAGACCTTCAAATTGGTTACTCCAACTTTCCAAACGGATTTCACTAACACCTTGAATTTGTGGTTTGATTCTCAGAAAGGTTTATGAATATATGATTTTTCTCTGTAAAATTATATAATTATCTGTCTGCAAATGATTTTGATACGAAATAAAATACGGTAAAAGGCTATTTATATTTACAGGAAATTAGTATTCCGTTGGATCATTCCGGATATAAAACGGTACGTTTATTTGTAAAAACTGATCCAAACGGTATCGGTTTTCGGGATAATTATCCAAATCAGTACAATTTGTACTGCGGTCTTGGTCTCAGCGCCTGGTTACACGTATTACGAAGTGATAATTGTGATAGTTTAATAAAAAGCTCCCGTTTATCGAAAATACGGGTTTTATTGATTTACCGAAACGAATATTCTATCGAAAATGTTGCGCCGGGACCCGCGCAGGACAAACCGTACGCCGGATCGAAAAAGTCGAAACATGGAAAATGCTCGGAATATTACAATTAGGTTAGGAAGGAGTTCTCGGAAGAGTTTCGGGTTCTAAAAACGTAACAACGGTTGACGTCGGTTGGTTCCCGCTTTTATAAAATAGATTTTAAATACTCGGAAAAAGATTTTATAAATTTCATATGATTCATATAAATTCATAAATCAACATAATAATAATTAGGAAGATATGACAATTATCTATATTTTATTTTGGACTTATAAAAATTGAAATACTCAATTAATACTATTTTTGAATATTCAAATACAAATAACACTTAACAGTTAATTCACAGAATAGATACTGAACACACATAATAATTATTTAATAGCAAAAATAATTACACGATATATCCCGGATATTACATGTATATATATATAAAGTAAAGCTATGCCTATCAACAAGCAAAACGCTTGGGGGAACTTCGATGTGGTTCGAGTTCTCGAGATATGATAGGAACTCCTAAAGGACAAGGGAGGGGTAGGATCCAAGTACTTCGTGTATTGGATAGACTACTGGTACCGTAGGAAATGGTACAATATGTATCTACGGACCTGCGAAGTGTGTGTATACCCGAAATGAGGACACATAGCCCGTATGCGGCAGGGGTGATAACCGGGATACGAAGGTGTCCTCCTTCTACTAGTAGAAAAGGTTACTTTTATCGCAGTACGACTGATCATCGTATGCGGTGGCTCCAACGAATGTCCTAATTCTTCCAATTGGAATTGTGATGCAATACCGTAACCCAAGCCTAGGTGCTGGGTTTACTTTTAAGGTATTCGCAGGTTAATAAAATCCATTAAAGAATTGTTTTCATAAGAAGGTGTGTATCATCAAGGAAAACTAATTTTGAATAAAACATAACTATCATATATGATGTTTTACGTAAGTTATCATACAGTCATTTGCATACTGTACATTATTATGCTGGGCATTATAGGTCACACTTGTTTTCTTAAATTGACACAACACAACAGTGAATCAAGATGCCTGCCATGAGAACCACAGCCAGGAAACGGGTAGGAAATGGCCAGCTGTTCCGTAGATTATTTGGTGTTGTACCACAGGTAGTCCGAATAAGCTGGATTAGTTTTCAGTTGTTTTTAGTTCGGCTTATTTATAAGTATGACTTATGTAAGGTAATAAACAAGAAATGTATATTTGTCCGACGGACTAGCCTTACTTAAAGGTTACTCCTCGGTAAGACTTAATCACTTTTGGGTTGTAATAATTATCACTTGATGGTTGAATTACTCTAGTTATGAATGGTTCGTTTCCAAGACAAAAACCTGTAAGTGTGTGTGTGTGATAAGTGTGGGGTCGTGAAGCGTGAGTATTTATATATTGTAGTGTGAGTTATGTGGTTGTAGTAGTTTAGATGGCGTGGCCTCCGAGATTCCTGACCCCGGATTTTGGGCGCCACAACGATTCACCTCTGTGGCTCACCCGCAAGCCAATGGGCAAGCGGAGGTGGCGAATCGAATAATCCTGGATGGACTAAAGAAAAGGATCGAAAAGTCGAGGAATAACTGGGTGGATGAAATACTCCCAATACTATGGGCCTATAGGACTATCTGTAGAGTCACGACTGGAGCAACTCCCTTCATGTTAGCATATGGGGCATAAACAGTTATTCCTGTAGAGATATCACATTCCTCCCCCAGGATTCAAGCTTTCAATGCTGAGAAAAATGAGTAAGGGCAAAAGTTAGCCCTGGATTTAATTGATGAAGTGCGAGATGAGGCACATGCGAAGATAGTGGAATATCAGAAAAAGGCTTCGTTCTACTACAACCTAAGGGTTAAAGAAAGGTTCTTCATACAGGGTGACTTAGTCTTGAGGAAGGTGGAAGCTTCTGGTGTAGGGTAGAAAGGGAAGCTTGCCCCAAATTGGGAAGGGCCATACAAGGTCAGGAGTGTTCAAGGTAGAGTAACCTATAAGATTGAGACTATGGATGGTTTGGAAGTCCCGAGAACCTGGCACGCTCAAAACCTGAAGATTTACTATGTGTAAGGCGGTTGAGCACGATTCTCACTTGGCAAGATGACAAGTAGGTTGAAAAGCACCTTGAAGCTTTGCTTGCTTAGGATTTACATGTTTTAGTTTTATTTTGAGGTTTATTAAGACCTGTGTAAGGGATGAATCCCGATAGTTTGTGAAATTCAGAAAATTTTCAAAATGTGTTTGAATTCCAGTAACAAGACAAGTAAACCAAGTGCTTAAGATGAAAGCGTAAAGTTCAATAAATAAAAATGGTTCGAATAAATAATACAAAGTCTGATAAACAAAGTCTCAAAGACAAGATAAAATAAATAAGCCGCGCAGGGATGAAAAAGCTCTAAGGAGAAGAGGTGCCCTCGGCATCCATATCATCATCTCCTCCGCTCTCGCTGGAAGTCTCTGTCGTCTCGGAGGAGGAAGAGCTATTATCCGCAGCAGGCCTGGAAGACGACTCGGGAGGAGGAAGAAGCGGGTCCTGAGGGATACGATCCGAGACAACTACTCGGGTACGAAACCTCTGCAGTAAAGCCTCATCATCAGGGTAGACATAGTCTGTCGGGTTAATGTCAGGACGGGCCTCGTTCACGGTCCCAAGGGCCGTGTGTGACGACTGAGAATTTTATGACGTAATTAAGTGAATAAAGTATGATTTATGTGATGTGATTATAAATTATGTGATTAAGGTGTTGATTAATTGTCTTTATTGTATATTAGTATCTGGGAGCGTAGGTAGACGCGTTCCAATTTAAAGAGTCAGTTTAGGAGTTAAGTTGTGTTGTCGGGCCGTCAGGTAGAACGGAACCCGTCCTAAAAAGAGATTAAAGTATTTAAAACGTGAAATATGTGTTATTATATGAAATGAATGTTTAATTAAAGTATTGCATTCTAGTGATGTGTCAGTCGGTAATGATATTGTGAAGCGAAATTGAAACGCTGAGCATCGGGTCGTCAGGTAGAACGTGACCCGGTACGCGAAAAGAAGAATAATGATAAAAAGGAAAATTTTTATGATCGGAAATAAGTTGTGATGTGTGAGTATACGTGCTTGCTTGTCAGTATGCATGATTACGTGATTTGTTGATATTTTTAAGAAAATTATTTGATATAAATAAGGTTTATTTAACCTTTGCACATTTTTATAAAATTGTCTAAGGTAAAGGCATGAGATTTGTTTTGTTATCTTCAAAATAGTCCTAGAGACTTTCTAAAAATGATAGCCGGATTTATTTCATGATCGTTGCTTTTAAAATGATTTTTATCTGATAAAATGCTATTTTTAGCGTAAGCTTGTAAAAATCATATAAAATCAACCGTACGCTCAAAAGTCTATTATGAGTAATGGTTGGAAAGCTAATTTCGAGATATACGTCTTAAAATTGTCATTCGCAATAATTTTCAACTTTCTGAGAGGTATATATTTAAAATTCAATTTCTATCTTATTGGAGTAAAAAGAGATAGTAAATCAAATCAAAAAGGGAATTAGTAAATTACTAAATTACCCCTGCCCCCTTTCATATATAAGCTCATCCCCCCCTTTTTCTTTATTTCTTTTTGCGGCTCCCTCTCTCTCTCTTTCTTTCTCACTCTCTCTCGATCACTCTCTCTCTCTCTCTTGGCTTTCTTCTATCTCTCTCGGTATACCTCTCTTTTCCTTGTTTAATCTCACCAATCCTCCCTAAATCTTCTTGATAAACACCTATATGTAGGTAGAAGAGTGTGCATGTGTGTATATCCACTTGCATGTAGGTGTGTGTATGTTGTGTGTGCTCGATGTGTGTGTGTTCACCCGAGAACCTCTCGATTCTTGTTGTTCTTGTTGATATCATATTGTTTAAGCATGATTCCTTGTAAATGAATGATATATAAGATGTGAATGTTAGTTAATTTGAGGAATTGATGGAAAAATGGGGGTTTCGTGGTTGGACACCCTCGAATGAGGGCACCACCGTGAAGCCACCGCCACCAGTGATGAACTCCGGTGTACCGGTGGTGAATTATAATGTGTAAACTGAACTCTAGACTATATAAACTTGTTTAAGCATGATTCCTTGTAAATGAATGATATATAAGGTGTGCATGTTAGTTATTTTGAGGAATTGATGGAAAAACGGGGGTTTCGTGGTTGGACACCCTCGAATGAGGGCACCACCGTGAAGCCACCGCCACCGGTGATGAACTCCGGTGAACCGGTGGTGAGTTATGATGTGTAAACTGAACTTTAGACCATATAAACTCGAATTTTAGTGTTTGCATGTGGTGTTTTCTATAAAGCCGAATGGGTTTTTGATTTCAAAAGAGATTAAGTTGAGTTTTGATAATGAAATTGATGGTGGATAGTTGTTTATAGAAAGTATAGAATAATTAAAATTGATTAGTGATTTATAAACTTGAATTGATGCATGCATGTTATGATTTAGGTCAAATTCAAATTTTTGGATTTGTGTTAAGAAATTTAGTTGGTTTAATTGATAAAATGACTTGTGAACGATGTGTTATAGAAATTGTTAGATGATCTTGGAATATAATGAAGTGCAAAGTTGATTCAAATTATGTATGTTGTTCTATATGGTTGAGGCCGAATGATTGCTTTGTGTCAAGAAAGAAATTAATCAAATAAACTTGTGTGATTTGAAATTGGTGTTGATTGGTCAATAATTGTTAAAAAAAGATTATAGTTAAGCTTGTATGTGGATTTAGAGTCATGCATGTAGAGATAAGTGAATGCATGTACGGATAACTGGAAAATTCGACTAAGGTTTTGTGTTGCTAAGTGATGAATTGATGTAAATGAGTGTTTGATATAATAAAGAGATGAATTTGAATTGCATGTGAGCATGTATGTATGTTTTGGTTCGAATTATTGTTGATAAAGAAAAGGGTGTTAGTTTAAATGTTGGATTATGCTAAGATTAAAGATGCATGGTGTAATTTTGAGAAATTTGATTGTATATATATGATTATAGTTCGAATTTTTATGATTAAAAGAAAGGAGAATGATTCTTTAAAGGTTTTTGAATGAGTTATGTGTTTATGTGAACTAAAGTGAGTATTTGGTTGATTTTGTGTGATAAGGCCGAATAGGCCATAGAGATTAAAAGTCAAAAACTTGGTTTTGATGATCGAAAGGATGATTGAATGTGTATAAGTGAATATATATGAATTTGTTTGCTTGATTGTAGTATGTGGTTCGAATTAAGGAATAAAAGAAAAGGGAACTAAGTTGATTGATTTTAAAAGCTATAAGTGATAGTTATGGTCGTAAAGATTTAGTTGTGTATGAATCGTGTACTCGTGTGAGTTATAATCATTTGATTTGAATAATAGTCAAGGTTAAGCGAGTATAAGCTGATTATTGAGTATATAAAGGTATAAAGGTTATGAAAAAGGAATGTGTTATGTGTTATGTGCATGTGTGTATAAGCTATACTCGTATAGTTCGAGTCAAAAGAATAATCGAGTTATCGTATTGAGTGATCGTTCCGGGAACGAGAGTTGAGAATCTAATCAAGGTTTTGGTTTTGACTGTAGATTCAGAGCGTGAGGGTATTTAGGCTAGGAAAGGGAAAGGTATAGTAGGTGGCAGTAGTTCAACCTTCAGGAAAGTGAATTCAGGCAAGTAACTCTAATTACTTGTGTAAATGGTTATAGAGAGGATATTGTTCATGCCATGTAGAGTATTGAATTATTAAAATAACGTACCCCTGTTATTGATTATTGAGATACCTTGTCATTGATCTTATGAGCTTGTCATTGATAGTTTTATTGATTCAGCCCATTGGTAACCATTTTCTTGTTGTGATCACTTGATATACCATGAACTATTGTAAACCCTATAAGTACCTTTACCAACCCTTTTCTATGATGCTTCATTCCTTGTTTACCTTGTCCTCTATTGATCCTTGAAATGGTTTTGATTTCCCTAACTTGAGTACCATCTTATCATTGATCAAGATCCCTAGAATTGAACTGTGCTTATTTCTGATTCATTCCCTTAACTTTGAATTCTTGAAATTGAGCTTAAAAATGAGTTTCGACTTGAAAGAGTCCGAATGATTTCATATTCTTGGTAAATGAAAAATGAATTTAGTAAACCTACCTTTTTCCAACTCAAGGTTTTCCAAAAGAATTCCTGATGGATTGAATTGGGACGTAAGAGGTTTGTGGGAGTAGTCCAGTCATAGTAAGAGGCTAGCGGGGCTAGTCCAGTTTAAGGCTGAAATTATGCCATTGGTACCTTAGAGACCGGATGGAGGTCGATACGGGATGATCACCCGTATTATTATAAAATGAAAGATGAAGTGGTCCAATCAAGGGTTCCATAATGATTTTAAAAAGGAATTGAAATTTCCTATTCAGTAATTGATTCTTTGAAAATGGAAAAGATTTATATTGCTTTGAAAAGAGTTGATTGTGATATTATAGAGCTTAAAGCTCGCGAACCCTGATTTTTGATTCTGTTAATCATATAATTGATTCCTTATAATGAAAAGATTTATCGCTTTCCATTTGAAAGATATGTTTTGATCCTTTAATGATTTGTGATGAATGTTGGCTTTCACCCTGCTTTGAGCCTTGTTGCTTGAAAGCCCAAAATTTTCTTCATAACCCTTTTATAACCTGAAAGATAGAAATCTGCCACCTAGAACTGTTAAAGTAGAATGCCCTGAGATCAGTAAAGTATATTGTGGATTTTATATTGTAGAACTTCTGTTTAGTTACTTGCTGAGTTTTATACTCATATGTTTTGTTTTAATCTAACCATGGCAGTTAAGCAAGAAGATGGCCAGGCTTAGGCGCACTGCTCGTAAGAGCGTACCTGGTGGTCCCTATCGTGTTGAGGGCTTCCGGTTTCCAGAGTAGGTAGTAAAGTTTTTGAGTGAGCAAGCGCTTAGCCAGAGAGTTGTAAAGATACAATAGGTCATCTGTCGGTTCCAAGCCGAGATCGAATATGTATATTTGATTTTATTTTGGGGTTGTAAGTTATATTTTATAGTTGTTAGTTGTAATCTTGTCTCATACTTTATCCTGTTTGATCCTGTTAGTAGCTAATCGGGGTTTATGCTTATTTAGTTAGTAGATTAAAGGTGTGTGGGTCCTCATTTCCTAACACCGAGATTGAGGGCGTCACAAGTTGGTATCAGAGCCATATGATCTAGTCCCTGAGATAAGTTAGGATTAAAAAAGGTATTTTGGGTATATATTTATATATCGCGAGAGAGTTCGACTCATATAGATTTGAGTTAGACTATTAGGTATAGTCTAAGGAAAAGTGTGCATTAGCTAAAGTGGCAACTAGAGTTAGGGTGTGAGTAAGTTGGAAGCTTTATTTTACCCTAATTTTGTTTCTTGGTGGCTGTTTTGTGTTTTCTCTCAGGATCCCAGTAGTGGTAGTGATTCTGATTCAAAGATTAGTTTGACTGGTACCCCAGTGGACCCCATTCCACCCTCTCCCGAGGAGCCTGTGTATGTTAGTTCAGATCCAGAGGAGGATCCTTCTAATAGTAGTGAGATCGCTATGCAGATTTCACCCTTGAGGCCAGATTCAGAGACCCCTGCCCCTGAGCCAGAGTCTGAGATGCCTAAGATTATACATGTTATTTGTAATAACCCCAATTTTTGGAATTTTTGAAACCCTTATGAATAGTGTTTTGCTGATTATGCTGAATAAGAAAACTTTTCATGCCACACTATGTAGGGGTTCTTTTATTGATCTTCTGGGATATTATTAGTACTCTATGTGGTATATAAGTGTATGTAAAGATCGTCAGAATCCAAATCCGAACACTTTGATTTTTCCCGAAAATCCACCAGATACCGAAAGAATTTAGTATAAGGTAACAGGATAAAAAGGATTTAAATTCAAGGATTTTAAAAGAGGATCATAAAAGGAATATAATGTATTGAGAAAGGTTAAGGAAACCCAAGTAATAAGATCCCGGGTATGATCCCTCAAACGATAAACGAGAACGAAAGTTAAGCGAACCGTATAACAGATCAGCGGTCATTAGGCAAGCAATTAAAAGTTAATCAAGGAGGTTAGGGATGATGATGTCATCAAACCAACAAGAAGAGGACAAGTGTGAGAGGGTGACATCACATGATGACCTAAGCATGACATAAGGGAAGGAGATGTGGTTGATTAATAACCACATAATTTTTCATGGTTAAAAAGGTAATTAATCAAAAACAAAAGCTAGAAACCAAGCAAACAAATCACAAAACACAAAAACACAAAGTTTATTTCACTTTCTTCATCAAGCTCTTGGCTTTCCTTCATTTTCAAGGAGAAAAAAATCATAATCCAAGATCCAAGCATTGTTAAATCATGAGGTAATTATCCAAGGTTCCTTATACATAGATATAGCTATCCCATGAATCTAAGCTTCAATTTCCTTCACACTCTCTTCCTAAAAATCATGGAAGAAGAGGGTGAATAGTGTTTTTCAAGAACTTAAATTTTTGTTCTTGAATTTTTGTTTAGATTAAGCTTGGATAAGGACTTTCAAGGGTGATTCCAAGCTAATTAGTTACTTCCACTCACAAGGAAGGTATAATCTCTTAACCTAGCTTTGTTATTGAATGTTAAGAGCATAATATGAGTATTATAGTTCATGAGAGGCTTGATTGTTGTGTATGTAGAGATTAGTTGGTTTTGTGGTGTTTTTGGAGTTGGAAATCTTGGTTATTAGGTAATGAACTTAAGTAAACTCTTAGTTCATGATTGAGAAATAAGTATGAATTGGTAATATTGAGTTGTTGGGGCTGTTGTAGTATGGTATAGATGGATTTTGGTTGTATGAATGAATTGTGGTTGATTGGTGGTTGGTTTGGAGTAGAATAAAAATTGGTAATCGCGTAAACATAGCCGTCGTAATGTCCGATTTACTTTAGACTATTTTTGTTCATAACATCAGGACCCGAGAACTCACTATTAGGTTTTGACCATTGCCATGATTAGATAGTTCATGTTACGAGCTTTGTTTTGATATGTGGTTCGTTTGAATCCGATGTACGGTTTAGGAGAAACGACCGTTTTAAGTAACGGCGTTTCGCGACCGAACCATTACCCTTCGCCTTATTTTGAAACCTTGGTTAAGGACTTTAAATGACTAATTGGGGTATGAAATAATTATGTTAAGTGGATTAGGCAGTTGGTAAGGTACTCGCGAAAAAATCTCCTTAAAACTCTTAATGGTTAATTTATTAAAATTGGTGGAGCCGAGGGTACTCGAACGACTTAGGTGATTCGTTAAGCGTAGGAGTGACCATAAGCAAACGTTAGGGTTCAATTGGTTAAAGTCTAGTTTCTTAAGCGACTGGGGTCTAATTCCGACTTATGTTGTTGTTCATAGGTTATCGGACCCACTCTAAGCTTAAGTCTATCCGGGAGAACTCAATCAAGATTTCTACCCGTTATACTGTTGTTGTGATGTATACATATGTATATGCATTATCTTGTGATAGATGCATGATGGTTAATTAGCAAATTCTTGCGATATATTGGAGCATGTGATATGGAATATATGCATGTCTGTTTTGTAATCAGGTTATCTATCTATTGATTTCAATGCTTATAAGTTGCATAATACCTATGCTAGAGATAAACAGTAGTTGCGTATACCCTTAGGATAGGGGACCGAAAGGTGAATATTTTCTAAAACCGGGAGTCGATGTTCCCGAGTATATTATATATATATATATATATATTTATATATATATTGATATAGTTTCAAAACTATTAATCGAATAAGGTTTATTTGATAGCTTTATTTCATTTACTGAATATAATTCTGAATATTCATTCGAGGACTTATGACTCCGCTTATTTATTTAATGAATATTACTTTGAATATTCATTCGAGGACTTATGACTCGGTTTATTTTATTTAATGAATATTAGTTGAATATTCATTCGAGGACTTATGACTCCGTTTATTTTATTTAATGAATATTATTTTGAATATTCATTTGAGGACTTATGACTCCGCTTATTTATTAAATAATATTCTTTATTTTATTAAAGAATAATGTTTCGATAATCAAACTTATTTTCGATTATTCAAATAAAGATAGTACTTTCGTATAAGTATATCTTTGGTTATTTAATATTCATTTCAAGTATGAGTTGTAAAACTTATACTTCAAATTATTTATATAGAGATTATCCTTATGGAAATATTATTTAAATAATAATATTCAGATATTTTCTAATATATCGGGACTGATTTATTTCATTTAATCAGCATTACTCCAAACATTCTTAAATATGTTTTAGGTCTTCAAAATGATTTTTAAAAGTTAGAGCGGATCCCAAAACTCATTTATATATTTAAGATCTTCCTTTCGAAGGGGATTTAAATACTCGCTCAAAACCTGAGGGATCCGGCTCAGTGGTGTATTTTACATTCGCAACGAGGTTGCTGTTTTGAGAAACATCTTGATTACTTGCCCATCGTTCGGGAAATAAGTCCATCTATTGCGTCGGCATAAGCAACATGGGCTCAGTGGGCGTCCATGAAAGTGTAAGTGGCTCAGTGGGAGTCCATCAAATGCGTAAGTGGCTGAGTGGCAGTCCAGCATAAGGTCCTATTGCGACCAGGGTGATGACCAGTGGGGAATTCGTCCATCTACTAGTAGAAAAGGTTACTTATCGGTATATTTGCCTGATCAGCAAGATATCAGGTTTATGCCAAGGTTTTCTCCTTTCCAAATTTATTGGATATTGCAACTCTGTTTATAATTTTCATAACAGAGGTTTTCAAGGAGTGTATGAAATGTATATATATAGGTGTATATATATATCGGGATTTAATGAAGTACCTCATAACTTCATTATTTATAATGATATTTCAAAGATTGAATCTATTCAAGTCTTATCTTGTAGTCTCATCAGTGTGATGAACTTTTGAAACTGATTATAACTTGAATGGTGGTAGTTCAAGTAGTATTTGGAAAAGATATAAGTATATTGGAGTATCTTGTAACTTCATCTTTTAAACTTATATCTAGTTAATGATTGTCTTATTAATGACAAAGGTTTCAGAAAAACGTTGAGACAAGGTTAGATATATGAGATCACCTTGCAATGATGTTTTTATACAGTTATAAACTAGAACTCTGTGTATATTATACATGTCAGAGGATTTCAAAGATTGTGAAAAGTATATATATATATATACTAAATATTTTGTGACTTGGTCGCTTAAGATATCAGCTTGGTTCATTTCTTCTTGACCAAGACTTTCATGAGTACTATGAGAATGCTCATATATTGTTAATTATTATACATATTATTTTGGGGGGCTTGTTGCTCACCCTTGCTTTCTTCTTTCATCACACAACATCAGATAGACAAGATGAACAGGACCAAACTCCCAATTCGCGAGTGGATAGGAAATGTTCCGCAGTTTCCTATAGGCGTTGATGTCGCTGTAGCTGAGGTAGGAACTACCAATAGGCTAGGCTTTCAACTTTTGATGTACCAGACTTATATATCTTTATGAATTGTAATAATGGCAAAGAAATGTAAATTTATTCAGAAACCCTTTTAAGGTGTATTGGCATATAATTGTGGAATAAAATAACTCTTGATTATTTTTGGATATTCATCTCTGAGACTATAACTTGTGGTGTGTGTGTTTATTGTGGGGTCACAGTACAGAGTAGTTGATTGTGTATTAAGATTGGGTGTTATTAAGTGAAATGGAACTCGTGACAACCCGAATCCCCGACCCCGGATTTGGGGGTGTTACAGAAATGGTATCAGAGCTAAGCGTTATAAACCTCAGAGATGAAGTGACGTTAAAATAATAAGTTTACTAAGATAATAAGAACTCTTGCCAAGTTCATAGTCGGACTACCTAATGTAGTACTGACAATTAAAACCCTTATGGGAACCCTTATAAATATCGTGATAAAAGCGTAGTTCGTTATCGTATATGGTAGCGGGACTCTGAACCCTGAGGTTGAGGAGCAACAACGCGATGATGTTTTATTACTTATTGGAGATTAGATTATGGATTCGATAGAGCGTCCTAACGCGGGACTGGATGATGTTCATATTGAGGATGTAGCGGTTGAGGATGTTGTCCTAGAAGGGATTGTTGCTGAGAAGAATCCAGTGGAGGATCCTGACAAGAAGGAATAAAGGACCACTGAGGAATTGATGACTATGGTTAGGGCGACTACCAGAGGTAGGATTGGCCGGTTACTACCGGAGGTTCGTTCAAGTTCGTAAAGATAGTAGCCCCTTTAACGCGCTTACTCGTAAGAGTGAGAAGTTCGAATGGACAGAGAAATATGTGAACAACTTTCAAAGAACTGAAACAAAGATTGGTGACGGCCCCTATGATGGCGTTGCCGGATGGAAAAGGAGATTTTGTGATGTGTAGTGACGCTTCGCATAAGGAATTAGGATGCTTCTTGTAATAACCCCCAAAATTTTCAACTTTTTGTAACCCTTGTGAATAGTGTTTTAGCTGAATGAGAAAACTTTTCATGCCACACTATATAGGGGTTCTGTTATGGATATTCTGAGATTTTATTAGTACTCTATATGGTATATGAGTGTATGTAAAGATCGTCAGAATCCAATTCCGAACACTTTGGTTTTTCCCGGAAATACACTAGATACAGAGAGAATTGAGTATAAGGTAACAGGATAAAAAGGATTTAAATTAAAGGATTATAATAGAGGATCATAAAAAGGAATATAATGTATTGAGAAAGGTTAAGGGAACCTAAGTAATAAGATCCCGGGTATGATCCTTCAAACGATAAACGAAAATGAAAGTTAAGCGAACCGTATAGCAGATCAGCGGTCATTAGGCAAACAATTAGGAAGTTAAGCAAAGGGATTAGAGAGAGTGATGTCACCCAACCAATGAGAAGAGGACAAGGAGGGAAAGATGACATCACAACATGACATAGGCATGACATGGGAAGGAAGGAGATGTGGTGGCTATTTAACCACACAAAATCAAGGGCAAATAGGTAATTAACTAAAACAAAAACAAAATCAAACCAACCAAGCCAAGCAAATCATTTTCATCAAAACACAAAAATCAATTCCCTCATTCAAGCAAGTTAGCTCTCGGCTTTTTACTTTTGCAAAGGGAGAGAAATTCAAAACTCAAGATCCAAGCCTCCTAAATTGGTAAGATAATTCCCTAATCATCCTTATGCATAGTTAGGGGTATATCATGAGTTTAAGCCATCAATTCTTTCTCAATCTTCTTCATTAAATCAATGAAGAAGACAATGAATAGTGTTTTCAAGGTTTTTGACTTGAATTTTTCTTGTTTTCCTTTAAGATCCAAGCATCCCTAAGACTTCTCAAAGCTTCTTAAGGCTTCCTAGCTCCTCCCACCACTTCGAGGAAGGTATATCATCTCCAAACCCTATATTCCTATGTATTATAAGATGATTTTGATTATTATGGTGATATTGTAGCTTAATGTTTGTGATTTAGAGTTTGGGTAGAAATGGTCTTGAATCGGAATGGTAAATCTTGTGGTTTTGGTTAAAAGAATGTAGTATAGTTAAATTCAAGCTTAGGCATAAGTATGAATGTTAAAATTGAATTGGTTGGGGCTGATATGATGTGATAAGGATGGATGTTGGTTGTATGTTTGATTTGAGGTTGAATTGGGTTGGTTTTGAATGGTTTTAAATTGGGAAATCGCGTAAACATAGCCGTCATAACGTCCGATTTTCTTTAGACTGTTTTTGTGCATAACATTAGGACCCGAGAACCCCCTGCTAGATTATGACCATTGCCATGTTTAGATAGTTCGTGTTACGAACTTCGTTTTGATATGTAGTTCGTTCGATTCCGATGCACGGTTTAGGAGAAACGACCGTTTCAAGTAACGGTGTTTCGCGAACAAAACTTTTCCCCTCGCCTTACTTTGAAACATAGGTTAAAGACCAAAAAGGGTTAATTAATGTATGAAACATTTATGGTAAGTGTGGTAGGCAGTTGGTAAGACACTCGCGAAGGAATCACCTTAAAACTCGTAAAGATTAATTTTTAAAAATGGTGGAGCCGAGGGTACTCGAGTGACTTAAGAGAATCAATAAGCGCAAAACAAGCGTTAGAGTCTAAGTTAGTTAAAGTATAGATTAACAAGTGACTTTGGTTTAATTCCAACTTACTTGTTGTTTATAGGTTACCAGACTCGTCCCGAGCCTTTTATCACCCCAAGTCGCTCAGGCAAGTTTTCTACCCGTTATAACTGTTGTTGTGATGTATATATGTATATGCATTATCTTGCGATAGATGCATGTTGGTTAATTAGCAAATGTTGCAATATATTGAAGCATGCTGCTATGGTATATATATATATGCATGCCTGTTTCGTATTCTTTCCATATATATCTGTTGATTCAGTTGATAATACCTATGCTAGAGAATAGCAGTAATTTGCATATATCCTTAGTATAGGGACCCAAAGGTGAAAACATTTTCTAAAACCGGGAGTCGAGGATCCCGAGTAGATTTTGTATATATGTACATATATATATATATATATATATATATATATATATATGGTCATAGTTTTCAAAACTATTAATCGAATAAGGTTTATTCGATAACTTTATTTTATTATTGAATATTATTTCGAATATTCATTCGAGGGCTTATGACTTCTTTATTTTATTAAATGAATATTATTTTGAATATTCATTCGAGGACTTATAACTCCTTTTATTTTATTATTTGAATATTATTTGAATATTCATTCGAGGGCTTATGACTCTTTTATATTATTTATTGAATAATATTTGAATATTCATTCGAGGGCTTATGACTCAGTTTATATTATTTAATGAATATTATTTGAATATTCATTTGAGGATCTATGACTCCGATTATTTGCTGAGATATGTTCTTTATTTTATTAAAGAATAAGGTGTCGATAATCAAACTTATCTTTGATTATTCAAATAAAGATAGTACTTTCGTATAAGTATATCTTTGGTTATTTAATACTCGTTTCAAGTATAAGTTTTAATACTTCTACTTCAATTATTTTTATAAAGATTATTTTTTATGGGAATATTATTGAAATAATAATATTCAGACATTTTCTAAATATATTGGGACTGATTTACTTCATTAAATCAGCATTACTCCAAACACTCTTTAAAGTGTTTTCGAGTCTTCAAAATGATTTTTTTAAAAGTTAGAGCGGATCCCAAAACTCATTTTTATATTTAAGATCTTCCTTTTAAAGGGGATTTAAATACTCGCTCAAAACCAGAGGGATCCGGCTCTATGGTGTATTTTATATTCGCAACAAGGTTGCAGTTTTGGTAAATGAATTGATTACTTACCCAACGTTTGGGAAGTAAGTCCATCTATTTGAGTCGGCATAAGCAACATGGGCTCAGTGGGCGTCCATGATAGTGTAAGTGGCTCAGTGGGAGTCCATCAAATGCATAAGTGGCTGAGTGGCAGTCCAGCATAAGGTCCTATTGAGACCAGGGTGATGACCAGTGGGGAATTCGTCCATCTACTAGTAAAAAAGGTTACTTATTGGTATCTTTGCCTGATCAGCAAGATACCTGGTTTATGCCAAAATTCTTTTCCTTTCCCAAAATTTATTGGATGTTTCAAACTCTGTTCATACTTTACATGACAGAGGTTTTCAGGAAATGTATAAAGAAGATATATATGTGGATATATATATATATATCAGAACTTAATGAAGTATATCATAACTTCATTTCCTTTAATAATATTTCAAAGATTTAATCTATTCAAATCTTGTCTTGTAGTCTCATCTATGTGATGAACTGTTGAAAGCTCATTATACTTTGAACAGTTGTAGTTCAAGTAGCTTTATAATGATATAAGTGTAGTGAAGTATCTGGTAACTTCATCCCTTATTTTTACTTATATCTAGTAAGTAATTATCTTACACATGATAAAAGATTCTAGTAAGTATCCATTTAGATACTTATATTATTGTTATCACTATATATTAGCTTGCGAGCTGTAAGGCTCACTCTTGTTTTATTTCTTCATCACACAACAACAGCTAGGAAAGATGGCCAGACTCCAGCAGACCCAGCGCAAGCGTGTGGGAAGCGTCCCGCGTCTTCCCGATGATGTTGTAGCTGCTATAGCTGCAGAGGTAGATCTATTGTAGATCAGACCATCTAATTTTGAGAATCAATTATGTATAATTATAACTTGTGGCAGATAATGGCAATTAACTGTAAATTATCAAGTAATCATTTTGGGTTGTAATAACTTTTAAATTGTGGATTCAAAGACTTGTACTTATTTCAATTTCATCTCTGAGACTATAACGGGTTGTGGTGTGTGTTAGTGTGGGGTCACAGCATAAGGTTATTTATTATTAATTAAGTGAAGTGATATTACGGAAAGAAAGACCGTGACGACCCGGATCCCCGACCCCGGATCTGGGGGTGTTACACTTCTTATACAGCACAACAAGGTAATCGCGTACGCGTCAAGACAATTAAGGGAATATAAAATTCGATATCCCCACCCATGAGCTTGGGCTCGTGGCAATAGTTTTGCCCTAAAGATTGGAGGCACTACTTGTATGGAGAGACGTGCGAGATTTACACAAGCCATAAGTGCTCTAGTGCATTTTTACACAGAAAGAGCTCAATATGCGCTAGAGAAGGTGGTTAGAGCTAATCAAGGGTTACGATTATGAGATTCTTTATCATCCAGGGAAAGCCAAAATGGTGGCTAATGCCCTTGATATAAAAGAGAGACTCAAGATGAAAATATCTTTGGGAGAGTTGATAAGAGGTTTTGAGAAAATGGAAATAGAAGTAAAGGTAACCGGAGCCGGTACCGAAAAGCTGTTTGAGATTGCAATATAGCCCGAATTATCGAAAAAGATCATATTGTGCCAAGAAAAAGTGATGAATGAAGGCAGAGAGTCAATGATTGGAGAAAAGATTAATACCAAGAAATATGATAAGGGAATAACGAGGTATTCCTACAGAATTTGGGTTCCAAACGTTTAAGAGCTTAAAGACTGGATCTTAGATGAAATCCATAGCTCGAGGAATAAGATTTAGGGCAAACCCATAATGTGATAGTCAGGGAGGTTGCCATTAAGAAAGAAGGAGCCCATAACATAATGAAGTGGAAAATGAGGATTTAAAACATGTAGGATGACCCCGATTATGGGGAGGAGGAGGGAATGGTCAGACTAAGGAAACAGAAGTCGAGTAAGGAAAGGAGACCCGAGACGGTACTCCTATACGATAATTTATGGACCTTTCTAGACATAACTTAGACTATTATCCCCAACCACCACCCTGAGGAAACAATGTGGTGAGAAATTCTTTCAGGTTCTTTAAGTCGCTAAGCTCTCAGAGTTCCAAGGAACAAGCTGACCCAGTCGAGGCAAGAGCCTGGCTAAAGGAAATATAGGAATCATTTGAGATTCTAAATGATTGACGAATCACAAAAGACTGTTTTTGTCACTTACCCTCCTAAGAGAGAGGCCACCCGCTGGTGAAAGGCCAAGGAAGGCACGGAGCAAGAGATTATAATAAACTGATTTAAGTTCAGTCAATTGTTTTCAGGAAAGTACTTCCCAAGGTTATGGAGATAGTGTAAAAGCTTTAGAGCCAGAACAAAGGCAGACGAGTATGATGAATTATGAATCTAAGATTGTAAAAGTTGTAAAGATTCGTTCGGAGGACAAGAATCCCAGAACGGCGTGATGTTTGAAGTAAATAATTAGTGGGTTCATGAAATGATTGTAAGAGAAAGGAAAATAAAAAGAAACTGAAGTGGAAAGGAATATAAAGGCAATAGAGTTTGAGGAATGATAATGGAGTTGGGTATGAGGAAACCCTAAAGAATCATAGTAATAGAAATAGAAAAGTATGTGATCGTCAGGATGAGGATGATTCACTATGAGTTGAAGTTGATGGTTGAAGGCATAAGAGATGTACATATTGTACCCCCTTTAAGTTGGGAGAATTGGAGGAAACCTTGAGATAGTTCGAAGGATAAATAATGAGACGCGGATAGACCGAGGAGACAAGAAAGTATGAAATTAGGAAAATTGGATGAAGGAAGTGACCTTCAAGAATGTGAAGTGTAAGACCGGTGGCATGATACCCAGAAACGGAGACGCCATGTATGAGAGATATCCCAACATTGAGATGACTGTTGAGATAAACAACACGAGTAAATAAGGAATTATTAAGAAGAAGTTCACGTTGAACACGACCAATATCTTCCAGGACATCCCTGTTGTCATTACCAAATTAGGAAAGAAAAGCGAATAACCGTTGTTATCTTTTGGAGGCCATATTGGTTGACCTTATTTTGAATACAGATGTTATTGTAAAATTAGGCATATGCTATCGAGGTGGGAATGATTCAATAAGACACCCTCATCAGGGATATATGACTTGATTTATCCATGGAAGGATGCATGTACTTTTTCTAAAGGTGGAATTAAGGATAGAACATCGGTAACTTAAAATGAATCCTAGGGGAATGCATAAAGGTTGGCATTTCACCCTTAATAGGGATAGTATAAGTTTGACAGTATGAATTGGGAAGGATTAAGGTAACAACAACCTTTAAGGATCAGTGGAGAAATTTTTCAGAAGTATATAGACAATGATTCTGGTATTAGTAAATGGTATTTTGATATGCCCTGTATCTAGGGAATACAGGAGGAGCGATTCAAGAATAACCTAAGAGGTTTTACAAGGAAAAAAAGTAATATTCAAAGTTCTCAAGAATAGAAATTTTGATGAAGGAAATATGACATAATTATAATAATGCCAGGGGGGCACATGTTAAACAATAAGAAGTATAGATCGACCCCATGAAGGTCGAGATTGGTGAAAACGAGAAGGACCCAAGATAAGAGACGTCCTAAGTATGATCGAGAGTCAGTCGTGACAATGTTCACATCTGAAGACTAAGGGAATGACTTATGGAAAAATGGTGATTTTTTTTCTCTCACCAGGATTTAAGAAAAGCATTTTCACACAAGCAGTGATTGGAAATGAGGTAGAAAATTTAGATGAAGATCATTTAAAATGACATTGATTGTAAGGAAATTTTACTATCTGGAAAGGCCAAAGAGGTGGCCGACACTCTAAGTGTAAGAGAGGAATTATAGGCGCTCATGCCAGAGGAATACAATGATGATGGTTGAAGCCGTGAAGGTTGTATTATGGTTTGGAAGATTGACATTCCTTCTGATGACTGTGCAATACCCAACCGTAATAGTAGTTGGTAAAGGTTTGATTCGTGTAATCGCCATGAGCGGGCTATCTATCTGAGAAGGTACTATCTTGAGATAAGCCAGGACCATGTTTCAAAAAGGACTAGACGAACCTTTGAGTTAAGTCTTCTATTTAAGGCATATAATTAAGAATGGTATTAACCTGCTATCGTTGCTTTCATTGAAACTCTTCTGCAATTTTATCTGCTTCATGTCATATGTACGTCAAGTTCAGGAGTGTTCTTCATGAATCATGAACGATGATCATGTTACCTCCTTAGAAGAATTCGATACGATATGTATGGACTCCATATGGTTAGCTATTAAGATTCCAAGGAAAATGAATGACGACAATAGGTCAGTGGTGGACCATAGTAATGTAGCAACGATTCTTTAAATAATGAGCCGATTACAACCGTGATAGTTGTAGTGTAATGGATGTTGAGATTGGGTACCCCTAATCGGGTTGTGGTGATGTATAAGTTATCGTTGAATAGACTGATTAAGTAGATTATCTACCTATTGAATATTTATTCCTTCTTATCAATAGAGAGTCATATTACTATACGAGGAAGGTTGCGATGCAAGCATAGAATTCTAGTAACGATGATGTCTAGAATGAGATCCCAGATTTGATTTTCGATATCGAGGGAGTTTCAAAGGTGATTGTGTATAAGCTCGAGGAAGAGCATGGGTCCATAGAATGATGGACGGAATAGCAAAAATGTTTAGGCACGTGAAATGCGATGCCATAATACTTGATGTTGATATATATACATATATGTTTTGTTCCCCTATGACAAACCTCTATAGTTTAGAGGTAGATTCCAAGCCAGATATTTTATGGAAATATTTTTTTACATATATACAATTTTCTTCAGTTCGTTCTTTTCTCTTCTTTTAATTTCATGTAAGCTGAGAAGAACAACCCTTCCAGAAGGGGAGGTATTGCCGAATGACTATCTATCTGTGTGATAGAAGCCTAGTAGGATACCACATGTTGTTTAATTGCTTGTCAAGTACTAAAGGCTGGCCACCTTCTGTACTAACGATGCGATATAACAAGTGTTCATGATCATAGTGATCTCTCAATAAATTCTTTTACTTCTATACAATAGATCAAGCTTTCAAAGATAGAAGCAGCTGGAAAGGAGTAGTATCAGTGCGGTGGTATTCTGAATCTAACACATTCATGATATTAAGGTTGACGTGGTTATTAAAAGGTTATAGAATGCTAACGAGCAAAAGTATAACCAGTATAATATTAGGAACGGAAGGTAGTAGCGATTACGAACTGGAAAAGAATGGGTATTGAGAAGCAAAAGCTCTAATGCTAAAAGCTATAAGGAGAGTCTGTGCAATAGACTTGAAAGGATTTGAAATGATCACTTAACACGGATTGAGTTTTCTCACGACAATAGATCATATGTCATTATCGAGATGTTGCCTTATGAGATCCTTGAGGGAAGACAATGTCGATCTCCCTTATGTTAGGATGAAGTTGTAGAGCGCAAGATGCTCAGACCCGCAGTAGTCCAAAGGACCAGGGATGTAATAGATCTAATCAGAGGACGGCTGGTAGTAGCCCAAGATGGGAACACGAAGTATGTTGATTTGACACGAAAGGACAAGGAATAGGAAGTAGGGGACCTAGTGTTGTTATAGGTATTCCCTTGGAAAGGAAGGATGAGGTTCGGAAAGAAAGGGAAGCTAAGCCCACGAATTGTTGGACCCTTTGAGGTATTAAGACATATTGGGAAGTTAGCATATGAGCTAGCCCTACCCCTGAACATGTAGCAAGTTCATAACGTGTTCCACGTATCAATGTTAAGGAAGTATAATTCGGATGCCAGACAAATATGGGCATATGAGCGCATAGACATGCAACCAGACGTAACCTATATGGAGCAACCAAGAAGGGTTATAGATTGAAAAAGGAACAAGTGCTTAGGAGAAGGGTTATCAAACTATTCAGAGTTTGATGGAAGAACCACAATGTGGGAAAATTTACTTGAGAGTTAGAAAGTGCAATGCTAAGAAAGTATCCCTATTCATTTTCTATCTGATTCTGGGACGGAATCCTTTTAAGGAGGGGAGACTGTAATAACCCCAATTTTTGGAATTTTTGAAACCCTTATGAATAGTGTTTTGCTGATTATGCTGAATAAGAAAACTTTTCATGCCACACTATATAGGGGTTCTTTTATTGATCTTCTGGGATATTATTAGTACTCTATGTGGTATATAAGTGTATGTAAAGATCGTCAGAATCCAAATCCGAACACTTTGATTTTTCCCAAAAATCCACCAGATACCGAAAGAATTTAGTATAAGGTAACATGATAAAAAGGATTTAAATTCAAGGATTTTAAAAGAGGATCATAAACGGAATTATAATGTATTGAGAAAGGTTAAGGAAACCCAAGTAATAAGATCCCGGGTATGATCCCTCAAATGATAAACGAGAACGAAAGTTAAGTGAACTGTATAACAGATCAGCGGTCATTAGGCAAGCAATTAAGAGTTAATCAAGGAGGTTAGGGATGATGATGTCATCAAACCAACAAGAAGAGGACAAGTGTGAGAGGGTGACATCACATGATGACCTAAGCATGACATAAGGGAAGGAGGTGTGGTTGGTTAATAACCACATAATTTTTCATGGTTAAAAATGTAATTAATCAAAAACAAAAGCTAGCAACCAAGCAAACAAATCACAAAACACAAAAACACAAAGTTTATTTCACTTTCTTCATCAAGCTCTCGGCTTTCCTTCATTTTCAAGGAGAAAAAAATCAAAATCCAAGATCGAAGCATTGTTAAATCATGAGGTAATTATCCAAGGTTCCTTATACATAGATATAGCTATCCCATAAATCTAAGCTTCAATTTCCTTCACAATCTCTTCCTAAAAATCATGGAAGAAGAGGGTGAATAGTGTTTTTCAAGAACTTAAATTTTTGTTCTTGAATTTTTGTTTAGATTAAGCTTGGATAAGGACTTTCAAGGGTGATTCCAAGCTAATTAGTTACTCCCAGTCACAAGGAAGGTATAATCTCTTAACCTAGCTTTGTTATTGAATGTTAAGAGCATAATATGAGTATTATAGTTCATGAGAGGCTTGATTGTTGTGTATGTAGAGATTAGTTGGTTTTGTGGTGTTTTTGGAGTTGGAAATCTTGGTTATTAGTTAATGAACTTAAGTAAACTCTTAGTTCATGATTGAGAAATAAGTATGAATTGGTAATATTGAGTTGTTGGGGCTGTTGTAGTATGGTATAGATGGATTTTGGTTGTATGAATGAATTGTGGTTGATTGGTGGTTGGTTTGGAGTAAAATAAAAATTGGTAATCGCGTAAACATAGCCGTCGTAATGTCCGATTTACTTTAGACTGTTTTTGTTCATAACATCAGGACCCGAGAACTCACTATTAGGTTTTGACCATTGCCATGATTAGATAGTTCATGTTACGAGCTTTGTTTTGATATGTGGTTCGTTTGAATCCGATGTACGGTTTAGGAGAAACGACCGTTTTAAGTAACGGCGTTTCGCGACCGAACCATTACCCCTCGCCTTACTTTGAAACCTTGGTTAAGGACTTTAAATGACTAATTGGGGTATGAAACAATTATGTTAAGTGTATTAGGCAGTTGGTAAGGTACTCGCGAAAGAATTGCCTTAAAACTCTTAATGGTTAATTTATTAAAAATGGCGGAGCCGAGGGTACTCGAATGACTTAGGTGATTAATTAAGCGTAGGAGTGACCATAAGCAAACGTTAGGGTTCAATTGGTTAAAGTCTAGTTTCTTAAGCGACTGGGGTCTAATTCCGACTTATGTTGTTGTTCATAGGTTATCGGACCCACTCTAAGCTTAAGTCTCTCCGGGTGCACTCAGGCAAGTTTTCTACCCGTTATACTGTTGTTGTGATGTATACATATGTATATGCATTATCTTGTGATAGATGCATGATGGTTAATTAGCAAATTCTTGCGATATATTGGAGCATGTGATATGGTATATATGCATGTCTATTTTGTAATCTGGTTATCTATCTGTTGATTTCAATGCTTATAAGTTGCATAATACCTATGCTAGAGATAAGCAGTAGTTGCGTATACCCTTAGGATAGGGGACCCAAAGGTGAACATTTTCTAAAACGGGGAGTCGATGTTCCCGAGTATATTATATATATATTTATATATATATATATATTGATATATTTTCAAAACTATTAATCGAATAAGGTTTATTCGATAGCTTTATTTTATTTAATGAATATTATTCTGAATATTCATTCGAGAACTTATGACTCCGCTTATTTATTTAATGAATATTACTTTGAATATTCATTCGAGGACTTATGACTCGGTATATTTTATTTAATGAATATTAGTTGAATATTCATTCGAGGACTTATGACTCCTTTATTTTATTTAATGAATATTATTTTGAATATTCATTTGAGGACTTATGACTCCGCTTATTTATTAAATAATATTCTTTATTTTATTAAAGAATAATGTTTCGATAATCAAACTTATTTTCGATTATTCAAATAAAGACAGTACTTTCGGATAAGTATATCTTTGGTTATTTAATATTCATTTCAAGTATGAGTTGTAAAACTTCTACTTCAAATTATTTATATAGAGATTATCCTTATGGGAATATTATTTAAATAATAATATTAAGATATTTTCTAATATATCGGGACTGATTTATTTCATTAAATCAGCATTACTCCAAAAATTCTTAAAAATATTTTCGAGTCTTCAAAATGATTTTTAAAAGTTAGAGCGGCTCCCAAAACTCATTAATATATTTAAGATCTTCCTTTCAAAGGGGATTTAAATACTTGCTCAAAACCTTAGGGATCCGGCTCAATGGTGTATTTTACATTCGCAACGAGGTTGCTGTTTTAAGAAACATCTTGATTACTTGTCCATCGTTCGGGAAGTAAGTCCATCTATTGCGTCGGCATAAGCAACATGGGCTCAGTGGGCGTCCATGAAAGTGTAAGTGGCTCAGTAGGAGTCCATCAAATGCGTAAGTGGCTGAGTGGCAAGTTTATGCCAAGGTTTTCTCCTTTCCAAATTCATTGGATATTGCAACTCTGTTTATAATTTTCATAACAGAGGTTTTCAAGGAGTGTATGAAATGTATATATATATATGTATATATATATATATATCGGGACTTAATGAAGTACCTCGTAACTTCATTATTTATAATGATATTTCAAAGATTGAATCTATTCAAGTCTTATCTTGTAGTCTCATCAGTGTGATGAACTTTTGAAACTGATTATAACTTGAATGGTGGTAGTTCAAGTAGTATTTGGAAAAGATATAAGTATATTGGAGTATCTTGTAACTTCATCTTTTAAACTTATATCTAGTTAATGATTGTCTTATTAATGACAAAGGTTTCAGAAAAACGTTGAGACAATGTTAGATATATGAGATCACCTTGCAACGATGTTTTTATACAGTTATAAACTGGAACTCTGTGTATATTATACATGTCAGAGGATTTCAAAGATTGTGAAAAGTATATATATATATACTGAATATTTTGCGACTTGGTCGCTTAAGATATCAACTTGGTTCATTTCTTCTTGACCAAGACTTTCATGAGTACTTTGAGAATGCTCATATATTGTTAATTATTATACATATTATTTTGGTGGGCTTGTTGCTCACCCTTGCTTTCTTCTTTCATCACACAACATCAGATAGACAAGATGAACATGACCAAGCTTCCAATTCGCGAGTGGATAGGAAATGTTCCGCAGTTTCCTATAGGCGTTGATGTCGCTGTAGCTGAGGTAGGAACTACCAATAGGCTAGGCTTTCAACTTTTGATGTACCAGACTTATATATCTTTATGAATTGTAATAATGGCAAAGAAATGTAAATTTATTCAGAAACCCTTTTAAGGTGTATTGGCATATAATTGTGGAATAAAATGACTCGTGATTATTTTTGGATATTCATCTCTGAGACTATAACTTGTGGTGTGTGTGTTTATTGTGGGGTCACAGTACAGAGTAGTTGATTGTGTATTAAGATTGGGTGTTATTAAGGGAAATGGAAATCGTGACAACCCGAATCCCCGACCCCAGATTTGGGGGTGTTACATTATTGTTGGTGGCAAGTTAGCCCAGGACCGAGACTTTGTTTATTCCCGTATTCCTGAGTTGGGAGCTTTGGTGGATAGTTTGATTCGAGACTTTAGGCAGAGGACTTCAGTAGTGATGGAGGAGTGGAGAGCTAGGATTCAGTTGGTGGAGTAGGTTGCCCGGAGGAGATTGGATGAGGGACCATCCACTAGTGATGCTGATGCTGAGGCCCAGAGGCTGCATAAGATCATTCGCTGGATGTTGGTTGTGTTGAGAGAGATTCTGGATGATTAGTTGTTAGGTGGGACTGTTGGTTGAGCCCGTAGTTGTTGTTTTTCAGCGCCGGTAGGCTTTGGGATACTTGGTCAGATGCCGGGATCCCTATTTTATTGGTTGTATCGTATTTTAGAACTTTGTAGTAGTAGTTGTTAGAAGTTAGGGATAGATAGGGGATATTTTCCAGTTTTTCCTCTGTTTAACCCTGCTATATTATTGTACCTTATTTCTGAACTTGTGATAACCAGACTTTTATTTATGTACCCTTTGTTTGATAAATCCATTATATATCTTGTTTTTTTTGTGCACCCTAAAGATCCACATAAACTATTCTAAATACCACGATTTCATACAACCATATTTAAAATCCCGTAATATCATAACCTGTGCCATAAGAAAACAACACTGATATGAGAATTATGTAGTAATAGGATTACGTGTGCAAAATTAGGTAAAGCTTAAAACCCGCAAAAAGAGATTTCATAATAAATGTTGTTATATATGCCATGCTATCGTAATTGCTCAATCAGGTTTGTAAGAAATGGCCAACTCACCGGATCACCAAGAAGAAGAAATTCCAACCCAAGACCCGAAAGTAAACCCAGAGACCACCATGATGAGAAGACTTGCTTAGCTTTTGCAACAACCTGTGGCCCCTAAAGTTGGAAACTTAAAAAACTTTCAATCTGTTCATCCCTCAGAATTCTTCGGATTGCCAAATCCGATAAAAGCACAGTCGTGGTTAAGAGAAATGGAAAAAGCATTTGAATTAGTAGAAATTAAGGATGACAAGAAAGCCCAGTATGCGAGTTATTACCTTAAAGATAAAGCGAGTTTCTGGTGGGAATCTTCGAAGGCATTGTTAAAAGGAAAGGACTTAACATGGGAGAAGTTTACTGAAATGTTTCTGGAGAAATATTTGCCAAGTTATATGCAAGATCAATTGGAGATGAAATTTCTGGACCTTAGACAAGAAGATATTTCGGTAGTGGAGTATGAAGTTAAAATTTTCAGAACTGTCTAGATTTGTACCTGAGTATGTAAATACGGAGGTAAAGAAGGCTAAGAGGTTCCAACAGGGACTTAAGCCATGGATTAGAAGTCAAGTGGCATTATTAGAGATCAAGAATTATGCCGCCTTGTTACAGAAGGCAATGATAGTAGAAAGAGAGCGTGAAATTGTGAAGAGAGAAAATGAAGGAAGGAAAAGGAAGTTTAAAAGCTCCGAGCAAGAGCAAGGAAGTATAAAGTTTAAAGGAAAGTTTAGCAAGAATGGTGGAGGTCAGAACCAAAAGTTTCAAAAGTTTAAACCCGGTAACGGAGCCCAGAAGAACCATTTCCAGAAAGCAGGACAACCGGGAAAGGATAACAGACCTCAGATTCAAGAATGCAAGGTTTGTGGGAAGAGACACCCGGGAAGGTGAATAAGTTGGACATAACCTGTTTCAAATGCAACCAGAAAGGGCATTACTCTTCAGAGTGCCCAAATGGAGCAAGGAAGCCTGACTTGGCTTGTTTCAAATGTGGAAAGGTGGGCCATATGGCCAGAAACTGCAAGGAGCCTGTTCAGATGGCCAATGTTCTTAGGATTACGGGATCGCCGTCTCTCCCAGCACCGTCAGCTCAACCCAGAGCTAGGATCTTTAATATGAAAATGAAAGATGCGGTGCAAGATGTGGACGTGGTGGCATGTATGCTCGTTATAAACTCAGTAGAAGTAAAATCATTGATGGATTCTGGAGCAACTAGATCTTTTATTTCTAAAAGTATTCTTGATAAGCTAAAATTGTGTTGCGTACCCTCTGGAACCTAATTTGATTATAGAGGTAGCAAATCAAGAGAAAGTTATTGTTAATAAAGTTTGTCCCAATTGTGTTGTGGTTATAGAAGGTCGGAAATTTTCTGCTGACTTAATTCCTTTTAAGTTAGGAGAATTCGAGGTTATACTAGGAATGGATTGGTTGTCAAACCATGAGGTGCAGATAGAGTGTAAAAGTAAGAAGGTGAAGTTAAGAACTAAGGATGGTAAGGAAGTGATATTCAAGGGGAAAAGACAAGAAAATAAATTCCTAACGACTATCGAGACGAGAAGATTATTACGTCAAGGATGCGAAGTTTATTTAAAGACGTGGAAAAATAATCCATAGGGATTGAAGATATTCCAATAGTAAGAGATTTTCCTGATGTGTTTCCTGACGAATTGCCTGGACTACCTCCAGATAAAGAGATCGAGTTTATGTTGATTTGGCACCTGGAACGGAACCGGTATCGAAAGCTCCCTATCGTATGGCGCCAGTCGAGATGCAGGAATTGGCAACACAGTTGCAAGAATTATTGGATAAAGGAGTAATTCAGCTGAGTGTATCCCCGTGGGGTGCACCGGTATTGTTTGTAAAGAAAAAGGATGGAAGTATGAGGTTGTGTATTGATTATCACGAATTAAATAAGTTGACAATTAAGAATAAGTACCCTCTACCACGAATTGATGACTTGTTTGATCAATTAAAAGGAGCTTCGTGTTTCTCCAAGATTGATTTAAGATCTGGGTATCATCAATTAAAAATTAAAGCGGAAGATATACCCAAGACAGCGTTTCGAACAAGATATGGACACTACGAGTTTTTGCTAATGGCGTTTGGTATGACGAACGCGCCAGCCGCATTTATGGATCTTATGAACAGAGTGTTCAAGCAATACTTTGATAAGTTTGTCATAGTGTTTATCGACGATATACTGATTTATTCCAAGACGGAAGAAGATCATAAGGAGCATTTGAGGATTTCCTTGGAAATTCTGAGAAAAAAAAGGTTGTACGCTAAGTTTTCAAAGTGTGAATTTTGGCTAAAGGAAGTGCAATTTCTTGGTCATGTACTTAATAAAGAGGGAATCAAAGTAGACCCAGCCAAGATAGAAGCTGTAATGAATTGAGAAAGACCCAAGACTCCTACGGAAGTCAGAAGTTTTCTGGGATTAGCCAGATACTATAGAAGGTTTGTGCAAGATTTCTCTAAGATTGTTGTTCCATTAACGAAGTTGACAAGAAAGAACGAGAAGTTTGTGTGGACGGAAAAGTGCGAAGAAAGCTTTAAAAAGTTAAAGAAGTGGTTGGCAACCGCCCCAGTGTTGGTGTTACCTGATGAAAAAGGAGAATTTGTAATATTCAGTGTTAGATATATTTGATAATGTCATGACTAATGTGATTTATGTTTAGTTTACAAATCTTACTTAAACAGGACAAATCAGTACTTAACTGAAATCAGCACTTATACTGAAGTCAGAACTTAAGTCATCAGTACTTAAGGTTCAGAAGATATTTATCAGAAGATAATATCAGGACTTAAAGGAAACGTTCAGATAAGGAAGGCAGCTGATTCACAGGAAAAGAAGATCGAGACAAACATAGGAAGAGATATGCATGAAGAAGGAATTCTATGAAGAATAGAATACTTGGAAGAAAAGATATTTGATTGATATATTTTAGGAAGCAGAATTATATTGCATATCAATTAGCGATCATCTTGTAACTGTGTAGTATATAAATACAGACATAGGGTTTACACTATAAGTGTTATCATAATCAAGAAGATTATTCATTGTAACCCTAGCAGCTCTCGTGATATTTGTTCATCACTGAGAGAGGACAGTTCCATACTGTAACAGAGTTTATTATTTTGAATAAAGTTTGTTTTCTGTTACTTGAGTTATTAAAGTTCGATTTGATTGTGCTATACACTATATTCACCCTCCTCTACAGTGTGTGTGACCTAACAAGTGGTATCAGAGCCTATTTGTTAACACACAAATAGTTTAAGTTCCAAACACAATCATGTCTGAAGCAGAAACTCCAACTAAGCCCACCAAAGCTGAAGAACCTCCAAAGACACAAATTCAAAGCCGATATGAGACTATTAGAGTTCCCATATTGAGACCATCTGAATATCCCATATGGAAGGTGAGGATGACCATGTTTCTGGAAGCTACAGATCCAGAATATCTTGATAGAATCAAGGAAGGGCCTCACAAACCAACCAAGCTCGCAGTTGCAGTTGTAGGTAAAGCAGCAAAGTCTGTAGCAAAGGAGAAGAGTGATTACACTGCTGAAGATATCGCATCAATTACTAAGGATGCTAAGGTATGACACTTACTGCATAGTGCTATTGATAATGTAATGTCAAACAGGGTAATAAACTGCAAGACTGCAAAGGAGATATGGGATGCTTTGGAAACAAGATGTCAGGGAACTGATACGATTAAGAAGAATAGGAAGACTATACTCACTCAAGAGTATGAACACTTTGACTCAAAAGCTAATGAGTCATTGACTGATTTATATGATAGATTTTTCAAACTCTTGAATGATTTGTCACTGGTTGATAAGGAGTATGATCTTGAAGATTCAAACCTTAAATTCCTGTTGGCTCTTCCTGAAAGCTGGGATTTGAAGGCAACAACAATAAGAGACAACTATAATATTGATGAAATAACTCTTGATGAAATTTATGGAATGCTCAAGACTCATGAACTTGAGATGGAACAAAGAAGCAAGAGGAAAGGAGGAAAGTCAAGGACAGTTGCTCTTAAGGCTGAAGAAGAATCCCCCAAGGCAGCTACCTCAAGGAAAGACAAGGGTAAAGCTCTCTTCACAAAGTCTGATACTGAGTCATCAAGTTATGAAAGTGATGATGACTCAGAATCTGAAAGCTTGCCTGAGATGGATGCTGATGAAGAGATGATGAAGCTCTGTGCTCTTATGGTGAAAGGAATCACAAAGATTGCATACAGGAAGTTCAGGAAGGGAAAGAAGTTTTACAGGAAAGGCGCAAGTTCTGATAAGAAGAATTTTAGAAAATCTGAGGGCAGAGGAGGAAAGTCTGACAGAGGAGATTATACAAATGTCAAATGCTACAACTGTGGTGAGAAAGTCCACATATCTCCTGATTGCAAGAAAGTGAAGAGTGATAAAGGCAAGGCTCTTGTCACAAAGAAGAAAAGCTGGACAGACACCTCAGATTCTGAAAGTGAGGAGAATTATGCCCTGATGGCAAATGCTGATACGGCAAGTGTTGAAAGCAGTTCTGAAGCTGCTGAGTTAAAGGTACCTCAAACTACTTATGCCTTTCATACTGATGATATTAATGAGTTGAAAATATATCTTAAAACCATGTTCATTAGTTATAGAGATCAAACTTTAACATGTGAAAGATTAACTTCTGAAAATATTGCTTGCAAAAAGAGGAATGATTATTTAGAAAAAGAGTTATTCATGTTCCATCAAAGTCAGAAAGATAGAGATGATGCTTTCTATGTTAGGGATGAAGTGCTTAAAATGAATGAATCTCTAAAAGCTGAGTTAGAAAAGGAAAGAGAGATTATCAGGACTTGGACTAACTCTGGCAGAACAACTCAGAATTTGTTAAGTAGTGAAAACTGGAAAAAGGGCTTAGGTTATGGAGAGGATAAGAATGATAAAGGAACTGTAGATATTAAGCCTGTAGTTGTTAAACAAAAGCCAAAGTTAAAACATGTTAAGTTTGTAGCTGTAAAGTCTGATACTGAGAAATCAGAAGTTAAGAAGGAATTAACTTCTGACAAACTAAAAACAGGAAAAGACAACTGAAGTAAATGTAGGCTTAATGACAAAGAAGTAGCTTAATCATAAGCTGAAAGATGTTAAGAATGCAAACAAGGTAAAATCACCTAAGAAAAATAGGAATGGAAAGGAATGTGTGAATAAAAGCAATGATTATAAGTCTGTTCCTGATGCTCCTAGAAAAACATGTCATAACTATGGAAGTTCTAACTATCTGGCTTCTTTTTGCAGGAAGAATAAGAATATAAACTCCTTACCTTCAAAGTCAGGAGTTAGGAGTCAGTCTGTTAGATATAAGACACAAAATCCTTGTTTTCATTGTGGTAGTTTATGGCATTCCATTTATACTTGTAAGGAATATCATAGTTTGTACTATGATTATTATCAAATAAAACCTTCTTTAAAGAAAGTTACCATTGTTCCTTCTAGTGTAAGTTCTGATTCAAAGTCTGATAATGTAAATTCTGATAAGAAAAATGTTAACATAAACTCTGATGCTAAATCTGCTGCAAATGTTAACAGACTTAATAAGGCCAAAGGATCCAAGCATATCTGGGTCCTTAAAACTAATCATTAGTGGTCTTTGTGATTGCAGGGCAACAGGAAAAACATCCTAGTTCTGGATAGTGGATGTTCAGGACATATGACTGGAAATAAAGCCCTGCTATTAGACTTTGTGGAGAAGGCTGGCCCAAGTGTTTGTTATGGAGATGTCAACATTGGAAAAACATTGGGATATTGCAATATCAATCTTGAGAATGTCATCATTAAGGAAGTAGCTCTGGTCTCAGGACTTAAACACAATCTACTGAGTGTCAGTCAAATCTGTGACAGAGGTTATCATGTTGATTTCTTTGAAGAACACTGTGAAGTTGTAAGTAAATCTACAGGCAAAGTTGTTTTGAAAGGATTCAGGCGTGGTAACATTTATGAAGCCAAGCTTTCAACAAGTACTGATGGTTCTACAATCTGTCTGATGAGTAGAGCATCAATTGAAGAAAGCTGGAATTGGCACAAGAAACTCTCTCATTTAAATTTCAATAATATAAATGAACTAGTCAAGAAAGATCTTGTGAGAGGACTGCCAAAGTCAGTATTTGCTCCTGATGGCCTTTGTGATTCTTGTCAGAAGGCTAAACAAAGGAAATCCTCATTCAAGAGCAAGACTGAATCATCAATTCTTGAGCCTTATCACTTACTGCATGTTGATCTATTTGATCCAGTAAATGTCATGTCTATTGCAAAGAAGAAATATGTTATGGTCATAGTGGATGAGTTCACCAGATACACATGGG
Source organism: Apium graveolens (assembly GCF_009905375.1). NCBI lineage: Eukaryota > Viridiplantae > Streptophyta > Magnoliopsida > Apiales > Apiaceae > Apium > Apium graveolens. The sequence goes on from NC_133651.1 coordinate 39,712,050, forward strand.
TGTATTTCTTGCACAAAAAAGGTGAAACTGTATCTATCTTGATTGATCATGTCAGGCAACTGGATAAGTTGGTCAAAGATTCATTGAAAATAATAAGGAGTGATAATGGTACTGAGTTCAAGAATTTGATAATGGAAGAGTTCTGCAAAAACCATGGAATCAAGCAGGAATTCTCTGCTCCTGGAACTCCACAGCAAAATGGAGTTGTTAAAAGAAAGAATAGAACTCTTATTGAAGCTGCACGTATAATGCTTGATGAAGCAAAGCTTCCAACCTATTTCTGGGCTGAAGCTGTGCAGACTGCTTGTTTTACTCAGAATGCAACACTCATTAACAAGCAAGGAAAGACACCATATAAGATGGTAAAGAAAAAGAAGCCAAATCTGAAGTATTTTCATGTATTTGGATGCAAGTGTTTTGTTCTTAAGACTCATCCTGAACAACTATCCAAATTTGATCTAAAAGCTGATGAAAGAATCTTTGTTGGATATCCACTTTCCACAAAAGCCTTCAGAGTCTATAACTTGAGAACAAGAGTATTCATGGAATCTATCAATGTCTTTTTTGATGATAAGAAGATTAATGGACTTGAAGATTTTATTGATCATGATCAGCTGAGATTTGAAAATGAAGACTTAAATTCTGATACTGAAAATCCTGACAATCTAAATCCTGATACTGCAAACTCTGATGGATTAAACTCTGATGTTATTGAAACTGTGGTGACTACGCCATAGGAAGATGCACCTATGCAGCGGGAGCATACTCACGATATAACCACATCTCAAGAAGCATCAGAACATACATCTGGCTCATCAAGTTCTGATAAGCCAAGTTCTGATAAATCTGAAAATCTAAATTCTAAAGGATCCAAGTCAGAGAGCATAGTTTCAGGGGGAGCATCAGAAAAATATTGATGAAGATAGCATGGATCATGGGGGAGCATCCAGTTCTATAGAAAACCTTCCATCTGCAAGGAAGTGGAGTAAATCACATACACCTGACTTTATTATTGGAAATCCTGATACAGGTGTCAGAACTAGAACAGCTACTTCAAGTGAATGTCTTTACAATTCTTTTCTTTCTCAGACTGAACCAAAGAAAGTGGAAGAAGCTCTTCAAGATGCTGATTGGGTGCAAGCAATGCAGGAAGAGTTAAATGAATTTGAAAGAAACAAAGTCTGGACCCTAGTGCCAAGACCAAAGAACAGATCTGTTGTTGGTACAAAGTGGGTATTTAGAAACAAAACTGATAGTGATGGCATAATTACAAGGAATAAGGCAAGGTTGGTTGCAAAAGGATATTCTCAACAGGAGGGAATTGATTATGATGAAACATTTGCACCAGTTGCTAGATTGGAAGCCATAAAGATATTTTTGGCTTATGCTGCTCACAAAAAGTTTACTGTCTTTCAAATGGATGTGAAAAGTGCTTTTCTCAATGGAGAATTGGAGGAGGAAGTATATGTTGAACAACCTCCAGGCTTTGTAGATTCCAAATATCCAGATTATGTCTACAGGCTTGATAAAGCACTCTATGGCCTTAAGCAAGCTCCAAGAGCATGGTATGAGACTCTAGCTCAGTTTCTTTTGGAAAGTGGATTTAACAGAGGAACTTTAGACAAAACACTGTTCTACCTCAACCATGGAAAGGACTTACTTCTGGTTCAGATATATGTTGATGATATCATCTTTCGTTCTACAAATGACAAACTTTGCAAGAAGTTTGCCAAACTGATGCAGTCAAGGTATCAAATGAGTATGATGGGGGAACTTAGCTATTTTCTGGGCCTTCAAGTCAAGCAGAATGAAGAAGGCACTTTTATTTTTCAAACCAAGTACACCAGAAATTTGCTGAAGAAATTTGGGATGCAAGATTGTTCAAGTGCATCCACCCCATGGCCACTGCAACAAAACTGGATAAGGATACTGGTAAATCAGTAGATATTACTGATTACAGAGGTATGATTGGCTCTCTACTCTATCTAACTTCTAGTAGACCTGATATCATGTATGCTACCTGTCTTTGTGCAAGATTTCAAGCAGATCCAAGAGAACCTCACTTAACAGCTGTGAAAAGAATTTTCAAGTACCTTAAGGGAACAGCTGATCTGGGATTGTGGTATCCCGGAGAATCAAATTTTAAACTAATAGGTTACTCAGATACAGATTTTGCAGGTTGCAAAATTGACAGGAAAAGCACAAGTGGAAGCTACCAATTTCTTGGAGGCAGATTGGTTTCTTGGTTTAGCAAGAAACAAAAGTCAATTTCCACATTAACTGCAGAAGCAGAGTACATTGCTGCAGGAAGTTGTTGTGCACAGATTCTTTGGATGAAGAATCAGTTACTGGATTATGGGTTAACATATTTTAAAATCCCTATTTACTGTGATAATCAAAGTCCTATTGCTATGACAGGTAATCCAGTCCAACACTCAATGACAAAGCACATCGGCATTAGGTACCATTTCATAAGGGAACATGTGGATGAAGGTACAGTGGAATTGTACTTTGTTCCAACAGATCAACAACTAGCAGATATCTTCACAAAACCACTGTGTGAAGCTACTTTTACAAGATTGGTAAATGAACTTGGAATGGTTTCAGGTTCTTTCTCTAAATCTGCTTAGCTTTGTTCTGATGCATCAGACTTTATGATCAGTATTTACAGAAATTACTCTCTTTGTGTATTCTGTGCTTAATTGAAAATTGCTTAAATACTGACTGTTGTCTGATGTGACTTTCTAAACTCTGATAGTGATATGACTGTTTATGTAACTATTCAATCCTTTGAGGATAACTGTGCTACATGCTGACCTAGTAGTCTTCAATATACTAGAGATCCCATGTTAGAAGTAATTATTTCTGTGGAAATCTATTGACACAAGCAAATATTGAGCTTAGTTGAGTTTACTTTGTCTATCTTATTACTAAGTCAAAAACTAGAATAATGCTTCTCATCTGTTAAGTTCTGATGCTAGTAAATCTGTTGAATATACTAAGTGCTGATAAACTTCTCCTATCAAAAGAAAAGGGAAAAGAAAAAGAAATAAAAATCAGGTACTCCTTTGAGATCTAGAGTAAAAATGTGAAAGGGACGACCCAAGTGCATTGCTGGTATTAAGTAAAATGCATCAGAAAAACAAGTAAATATTTTTCTTGGTGACTTTTCACACTCTATGATTATTGGAGAAATACTCTGATAATAGTATAAATTCTGATAAGCAGTCGTGACTCACTTACACTGAGAAGCCACTGTAAAATGAAATTTAAAAAGATGCACAAAATTAGCACAAGACAGTTGAGGTGGACTCATGCATGAACTCATTCAATAGTAGGCTTCAGAATAATGACAGATTTTAAGTAAAGTTTTAGTTATGCCTTATTTCTAAGATGTACTGAAGTGAATTAGACTTTACTCTTTGTCTGATATTTAGCTTAATGCACACACTAACACTCCATATGAATGATGAAAATTTCTGTGGTGATCCATGTTGTTGTAGATGAACAGTTTATGTGTCAGATTGCATAAATTCTGAGGACGGGTTCTGTTGAACGTTCTGATGATTAAGTTCTGAAGAATCGATATCATAATTTGGGTGAAGAATTACGAAGATAGGCCTTCATTTTTCAAGTTTAGAAATCATGTTCTGATGACTGTTAAGTTCTGATATAAGTCTAAGTTTTGATATTAAATTCTGATCCTTTACTTGACTTATTTGTGGTTAAAATTTGAAACAGTCTCCTTTTTCAATCAGAATATGTTTGGGTAGATTATTAACAGTCAATCTAATTAGGGTTAGTAGAACACATACATGTACAGTAATTTTTACTTGTTTCTTGTGCGCATTAAACCCTGTCTTACACTTCCAATGACTGTTTTTCGTCTTCCCAGTCTAGGGAGACGGGGTAGAATTATTTCTACCTGTCCGCATTAAATTATCCATGCGTCTCCTGGCATTCTATTGCCTATATAAACAAACACCTTCTTCCAGCTAAACATTATTCCCTTCCTAAAATACTTACTCTCTTTTCTCTCATATACATGACATCATGGTTAACTACAATATGTTTTTAAACTATGAGACCTTCAACATGGAGTTAAGTCGTGAGGGATGACAGCAGGAATGGCACGTGACTGTCATTCCTGATGAGATTTGGGACTCGGTTCCCCAGAAGGTTCTCACACACCTTCTGTTCTTTTACATGGACTACCATCGCCGTCTGGAGCGATTGGAGGAGGAAAGACTGGAAGCTCTCCGCCAGCAAGAGCGAATCATCAGACTCGCTATTCTTTTTGTAGAGAGTAGGAAGAAGAAATAACTTATTTTCTTCTTCCTATTTTTCTTCATCGTCAGCCTTGCCCTGCTTCTTGAGCTAGGACTAAGGCTGTTGATGTTAGGATTAGAAGCTTAGGACCGTCTTGTAATTCTCTGATGTAATTTCAATTACATGAATGTATTCTCTTAATATATTAATGAAATTTCTTATTTTTGCAAGATTCTGTCTCTGAGATGTTTGCACATTGAATGCACTGTTAAATCCTGATATATCCATGTTCTGATGATTATTTTAATCATTGATTTAAATTAAGTCCTGACTTTAAAATATTAGTACTTGTTTCCTTGATTTATTTTGGTCATTCTCACACTTGAAATTTACTTTCAGAATATTGGTTTTGCAGTGAAAATAACTGAATAAGTGGGAACAGTTTAAATTTTGAATTAAAACTGACTTACCTCAATTAATGGGATTACTGGGTAAGTGGAACGGTTTTTCCTTGAAAACCTGCATATGATAAGTCATGATTACTGTTTTCCCGTGCCCATTAACTATTCATTATTGCTGCATGTCTGACAGGTGTCCAACGGTTATATTTTTTTTAACCATGTATAAGTAAGAAAGAGAGAGAAGATTATACAATGTTTTATTTACTTTTACACTTTATCTCTCTTTCTTCACTTTTACTATCTCTTATCTCCTGAAGTTGTTTTTCATACAGACATTTTATCAAACACATTACAGGCACTCTCAATTTTCAATTTTTCTCATGGCACCTAAGGATTTGATCATTGATGGAGCTAAGTTCGTTCCAAATAACTATGCTGCAATTCTCAATCATGATGAAGCTTCGTCTGAGTTGCATTTTGTGCAAGATCTTCTTGCACACAGTGAAATTGGGTATGCATTGACCCAGCCTTCAGTCTTTTAAAGCCAACAAGTTCTGACGTATTGGCGGACTGGGCATTTTGATAATGGTGGTGCAACTGGTACTCCTAGTATTGTTTTTGAAGTGGATGATTCTGAACATGTGGTAACTCCTGGTACAATTCGCAAGGCCCTACATTTACCAGAACGCTGTATTTTTTCAACACCGTAGGAATCAGCTCTACAAGAGTTAATGGATAGTTTGGGGTATGAAAGGAGTTTGGCTAAGCTTGGACAGTTGAAATGGGCACATATCAGAAAGGAATGGAGCTTCTTCTTCGACTGCATCACTAAAGCCTTCGAGAATAAGTGTTCCAACTTTGATGCCATTCCAATAATGAGTCAGCACATCGGGTATGCTATTATTAACCAAACTCATTTTGATTTTGCAAGTGCTGTGATACGTTTTATTGGGGATAGGATGACAGAGGATAGGAATGTTGTCTACTTTGCTAGATTCTGTCAGCTTATATATAATTTATATTGTGCTGATGAACCCCAACCTACTACTGACTTATATCCACCTTTTAAACTTGCAAAACGAGCCTTTAATGACTTGGTAAATGCTGACCTTAAGAAAATGGTGGTTAGACCTTTACAGATTCCTCAGTCTGTAAAACAGATCTTGGTAAATGCTGATCCTGAAACCTATCTAATGTACAACCCACCACCACATCCCAAACACCACAGCAACCATCAGAACATACCACTCATACATCTATACCTCAACCCTCCCTCAGAACATATCTCAAATCATATCTCATAACTTCACAGACAGCTCAACCTTCATCCTCAGCACCTACTGTGAAGCCTTCATCTTCCAAGCCCAAGAGGACAAAGATTGTTCCTCAAACACTATAGAAGAGAAGGAGGATTGTTCTGAGAGATGAGTCTGATAGTGAGGAACAAGTTTCTGTATCAGAACCTGTTGTTATAGAAGTTGAGAAGATTCCTTCTCAGAAGGATTCTGGAATTGGGGGATCTAAGCTTCTCAAAAGGCTTAGAAGAATGACTTCTGCTGAACCTCCCAAGGAATCCCCACCTTCAAAGAGATACAAGAAACAGAGAGCTAAAAGTCCAGCTTCAGATAATGAGGAAGCAACAGCTAAGGAAGGAGATCAGGAATCTTTGATCTCAAAAGAACCGGAATTTGCTAAAGCTACTGTATCTCCTTCGTCATTGTCCCTAACTCACGAAGCTGCTACAGACAAGGCAAACACACCATCTGTGTCTCCTGTACATGAAACTGTATCTCCTGTAGACCCAGGCACAAGTGCTGAAATTGATATTCACAACCTGGTTGTGCCTGAGGTTCTCTACTTAGAAGCTCCAACAACAATTAATCAATCAACAACACATGTTACTAATGCTACTCAAACTCCAGAATTGTCTACTACGCCTTCTTTGCATCTAGATGTTGATGATCAGAATATAGGTGAGCATCAGGATATGGCTGTTGATCAGAACTTGGAACCATATCAGCACTTATAGGATGATGCTGAAGAGCCTCAATTGCTTCTCATACTGTTGTTCTAACAGAAGATGCTGATTCTATAAGTTCTGATGCTGCAAATGCTGATGATACTGGTGATGCTGCTCCAAATACAGATGCTGATGAAGCAGGTCCTTCACGACATGCACCTCAACAAACTGTTCATAAATCTGAACTAGTTAAGAAGTTTGTTACAAGAGAAGCACCAGTACCTTGGAGTGACACTCCTCGAGGACAGAAGTGGACTAAGGAATGGAACTCAGTTACCTTTGTTCCATCTGAAAAGATTCTTGCTGAGCACTTGACAAAAGCTGATGAAATGTTAATTAATGATGATTTCAAGACATAGCTTTGAGTCACTGCATTGAGTACTAGACATTTGCAAGGTCTCCATTCAACAACTCATGAAGAGTTACATAAAATTCAGGAAGAATTACTCAAGCAAAAAACAGTTTAGAAAATTGAAAAGAATAAATTCTTTCAACCTACCTTTGACAGAGTTGCTTATATTGAGAAGACTCAAGAGAAGCAACAGTCTCAGATTGATGATATTTTGAAAAATCAAGCTTCTCAGCAATCTCAACTCGATGAAATCCAAGCCTCAGTGGAATTGCTTGTTTCTCTTCTCTTACCTGCTGATGCCAAAAAGGGGGAGAAAGTAATTAAGTCCAAGTGCAAAACTGATCAGACACTGAAGAGGAAGGATGATGAAAAAGTTGACCAGGGAAACTCTGGAATGGGTGGAGGTCATGGTCAAGGTAGAAGTTTCTCGTCAAGAGGAGCTGGAATTACAAGTCACGGGACAAGTTCTGATGCTGGAAAAAGAATTACTTCTGCTACTGGTAAAAGGATAAGTTCTGATGAACTTTTGGATCTTGATGAAGAAATGTAACGACAGTTATTTCTTAAGGAAAATCCAGGAATGGACTTGGAGAGTCTAATGGAAGAAGAAGCTAGACTTAAATCAGAAAAAGTCAAATCTAAATCTGAAGCTTCTGGTAAAAAGAAACTTCCAAAACTCAAAGGCATTGTGATAAAAGAAAGGACAAATCCTGAAGCAACCAAAGCTAAATCACAACTGCAGATAGATCCAAGGTCCAAGGGCAAAGAGAAAGTTGGTGAACCTTTCAAAGTTTATGTGCCTCCTGTGAATGAAGAAATTACTGATGAAGATGCTGATCTTGCTCTGACTTCAAGAAAAGTTTCTAAGATAACCTCTAACATGGCTCAAGTTGTTCAGAGTCAAGAGATAGTTAGTTCTGATATCTCAAAGAAGCAAGTAACCTCTGACATAGCTTAAGTTAACTTGATATCAAAAGATAAATTAAAGGAAACCTCTGACATTGCTCATGTTCAACCTTCGAAGATACTCCTACCAGGATTCACTAAAGCCAAACAGACTCAACCTTTGAAGACTGCTGCAAGTGGTTTTAAAGCAAGAGTAGTTACTGGAAAGGAAGCAAGAGATAAAACTGGATTGGGAAGTGCTGATGAAAGAAGAATACAGAACACAACCAATGATCCAACTTCCTTAAGTGAACCAGGTATTGGAGGAACTCCTGAGAGATTGAATCAACTAGAATCTGTACAAATGGTTTACCATACCTACTTGAAAGAACACATCTTGTTGTACTTCATGACAGATGGTAGGGTTTATCATATAAGGGAAAATGCCATTCCACTGAAGTATTTTGAAGAACTGGAACATATATTATTCTTACTTCAAGTGAATGACAAAATAACAGAAAGTGCTGCAAACTATTTGAAGAATCAGATTCAGAGACAGAAAAGGCTTTATTCTGTTAAGTCTGACAGCACATATCTTCCAAAGTACAGAGATTACAAGGGTGATATTGTGGAGATGAAGCCCAACTCTGCTAAGATTATAAGTACCTTTCTGGGTTACAGGGCTGTGGAATTCAATCTTGAGTCTGACAAGGCATATTTGATCAGACTGGATCAGGACATAAAGAAAGCTAAAATTAATGATCTCAGGGCTGCAATCTTTCAAACTGGTGAAGATTCTGCAGAACTTAAAGATGCTAAAAGGAGGATGATTGATGAACTCAGATATGCTGAGAGATGTTTGTTGAAGAACTATCTCAGAACAACTCCTGACATCAGAGAGATCAGAAGATGAAGCCAAGTCAAGATCTACAACTACTTAAATTCTGATATGAATACAGACTGAAGTTGTTATCAGAAGTTAAAGATTGGTAAAGCTTTAAGGACTGTAAGTTGTAGTTATCTAGTCAAATTCTCATGCATTTATACTTAATGTTTTTGACATCATCAAATAGTTGTTAAACTTGTATATTATGCTAATTTACAAGTTGGGGGAGATTGTTAGATATATTTGATAATGTCATGACTAATGTGATTTATGTTTAGTTTATAGATCTTACTTAAACAGGACAAATCAGTACTTAACTGAAATCAGCACTTATACTGAAGTCAGAACTTAAGTCATCAGTACTTAAGGTTCAGAAGATATTTATCAGAAGATAATATCAGGACTTAAAGGAAACGTTCAGATAAGGAAGGCAGCTGATTCACAGGAAGAGAAGACCGAGACACACATAAGAAGAGATATGCATGAAGAAGGAATTCTATGAAGAATAGAATACTTGGAAGAAAAGATATCTGATTGATATATTTTAGGAAGTAGAATTATATTCCATATCAATTAGCGATTATCTTATAACTGTGTAGTATATAAACACAGACATAGGGTTTACATTATAAGTGTTATCATAATCAAGAAGATTATTCATTGTAACCCTAGCAGCTCTCGTGATATTTGTTCATCACTGAGAGAGGACAGTTCCATACTGTTACAGAGTTTATTGTTTTGAATAAAGTTTGTTTTCTGTTACTTGAGTTATTAAAGTTCGATTTGATTGTGCTATACACTGTATTCACCCCCCTCTACAGTGTGTGTGACCTAACATTCAGTGATGCTTTGTATAAAGGACTTGGATGTGTGTTAATGCAACATGGGAAGGTAATAGCATATGCGTCAAGGCAACTCAAGCCGCACGAGCAAAAGTATCCCACACATGATTTGGAATTGGCAGCGATTGTGTTTGCTCTTAAGATTTGAAGACATTATTTATACGGGGAAAAGTGCGAGATTTATACAGATCATAAGAGTTTAAAGTATATTTTCACTCAAAAGGAGTTGAATATGAGACAAAGAAGATGGTTAGAATTGATCAAAGATTATGATTGTGCGATAAACTATCATCCTGGAAAGGCAAATGTGGTAGCTGACGCTCTAAGTCGCAAAGAAAGATTGAATATGTTAACGTCATCGGAGGAATTGATCAATGATTTTGAAAAGATGGAAATAGAAGTGCAGACTCCAGAATTTGGAGGTGAAGCAATATATGCGATGTCATATCAACCCGAAATTTTGGAAAAGAGTCGATGTTGTTAAGAGCAAGTGATGAATCGCGAAAAGGATAAGTTATCAGGAGAAGAAATCAAAGCTCAAAAGGTTGAGAAAGAAACATATCATGTTAACTCACGTATTTGATACCTAATGTTGTGGAACTAAAGCATGAGATTTTGCAAGAAGCGCATAACTCGAGATTTTCAATTCATCCTGGAAGTACGAAAATGTACCAGGATTTAAAAGAGAGTTATTGGTGGCCAAACATAAAAAAGGAAATTGCGGAATGGATAAGTAAGTGTTATACGTGTCAAAGAGTAAAAGCGGAACATCAGAGTCCGAGTGGATTACTTCAACCACTAGACATACCAGAATGGAAATGGGAACATATCGCGATGGATTTCGTGGTAGGATTACCTAAAACCAAGTCTAAACATGATGCGATTTGGATAGTAATCGATCGATTGACGAAGTCAGCACATTTCTTGCCGATAAATGAAAGGTTTTCATTGGAAAAGTTGGTCAAATTGTATCTGGATGAGATTGTGATGCGTCACGGGGTTCCTGTATCTATCATGTCTAATAGAGATCCAAGGTTTAACTCGAGATTTTGGAGACAATTCCATGATCATTTGGGAACTAAGCTGAAAATGAGTACGACATATCATCCACAGACTGACGGACAAAGTGAAAGGACAATTCAGACAATTGAGGATATGTTACGAACTTGTGCAATAGATTTTAAAGGAAATCGGGACGATCATTTTCCGTTAATTGAGTTTTCCTACAATAACAGTTATCACGCGAGTATTGGCATGCCACCTTATGAAGCGTTGTATGGAAGAAAATGTAGATCCCCTACGTATTGGGACGAAGTTTGTGAGCACAAATTAATTGGCCCAGAGCTAGTTCAACAAATGAAAGAAAAGGTGGAAATGATACGAAAAAGATTAATTGCAGCTCAAGATCGACAAACGAAGTATGCAAATCGAGAATGAAAAGATATGCAATTCGAACCTGGAGACAAAGTCTTGTTAAAGATATCTCCTTGGAAAGGTTTAACCAGATTCGGAAAGAAAGGGAAGTTGAGTCCTAGATATATTGGACCATTTGAAGTACTGCGATGAGTTGGAAATGTGACGGCCTCAACCCCGGGGTCAGGAGTTGACGTCATCGACAACAACCTATTACAAGATCTTTGCCAGGTTTAGGTATGATTTAGGTTACATCTATTACAACACTAACTTACTACAAACTATCCTGACACAACTAACCTAACGCAACAACTCAACAGACCATCCGTGGTCCAGCACAACTGCCTCAGAGGAGCCTGACCTGAAAGGCGCTGGAACTCTACCCTGACAATCGTGCAAGAATCTCCTAGGCATCTGCAATTCATATATAAAACATTCTGTAAGGGTGAGCAATCAATTGCTCAGCAGTACCGCAATATGAATAACAAGTAAAAATGATTTAAAGTAAAGCAGTTATAGGAACAGAATTCATAACTCGCTTAGACAACAAGTAAACATTTATAAACTGGATACCAAAACTAGCATGCTCTGTAAAACAATAACATCAGTTGTGTGCTGTGTACAAATTCCATAGTTTAATCCTAGCATGCCATTTTCATTTCCAAATCCACTGTATAACTCACTTGTTCAGTTACGAGAATCACAAAGCCAAATCAGATACTTACAGATATGTGAAGATAGCTGATCAGGCTATCAACACTGGACGGCTCTCACTGCCATCCTATATACCTGTTCCGGAACTGAGAGACTAGCTAGGTCTCTGACCTGCTGGACTAATCGGTTTTATAGTGCGCGCAACCGAATTAGTCTCTTACGCCACCTCAATAGGCCTACTCTGGCCCCAATGTATCCCATATCTGACCGTTTTATCCAGTTTTCAAAACACTTGTACCTATCTCATTTTCAAAATCATTTATTTAACCAGCACACGTATAAAATCCAGTTCGCAAATCATTTCATTCGAGATAGGTACCTTGCGAAGTTACTTTTCCCCAAAATAATTTGAAAACACTGATTTATAACTACAGGGGATACGTGACTTAAAATGTTTCTGTTCCATTACGAGAATAAAAAATTTAGCTATTCATACATACTGAACCATAAAAGAATGGTCAGGGGTACTTGCCTTGCAGAGCGTTATGACTATCACTGACTGATTTTGATATGCTTGAACGTTCGGGATTTAATGGAAAAATGACTGTCTCACTAGAAGACATCCCTGTTTCGCAGCAATCTATCTTAAGATAGTACCAGGACTCTCAGGGTTCTTCGCTTGGGAACCTCGAGGCACTTGCCGACTGATCACTAGATTATCTTAGTTCAATATTATAACACCCCCAAATCCGGGGTCGGGGATTCGAGTTGTCACGAGTTCCATTTCCCTTAATAATACTTAATCTTAATAATCAACCAACTACTGCATACTGTGACCCCACAATATACACACACACCACAAGTTATAGTCTCAGAGATGAATACCAAACAATAACACAAGTCATTTTATTCCACAATTATAAGTCATTACACCTCAAAAGGGTTTCTGAATAAATTTACATATTCCTGGCCATTATTACAATTCATAAATATACATAAGTCTGGTACATCAAAAGTTGAAAGCCTAGCCTATTGGTAGACCCTACCTCAGCTACAACGACATCAATGCCTATAGGAAACTGCGGAACATTTCCTATCCGCTCGCGAATTGGGAGCTTGATCCTGTTCATCTTGTCTATCTGTTGTTGTGTAATGAAAGAAGAAAGCAAGGGTGAGCAACAAGCTCACCGAAATAATATATATAATGATTAACAATATATGAGCATTCTCATAGTACTCATGAGAGTCTTGGTCAAGAAAAAAAATGAACCAAGTTTGATATCTTATCGCGACCAAGTCGCAAAATATTCAGTATATATGTATATATACTTTTCAAAATCTTGGAAGTCCTCTTCCATGCATAATATACACAGAGTTCCAGTTTATAACTGTATAAAAATATGTTGCAAGGTGATCTCATATATCTAACCTTATCTCAACGTTTTTGTAAAACTCTTTGTCATGCATAAGATAATCATTAACCAGATATAAGTTGAAAAGATGAAGTTACAAGATACTCCAATATACTTATATCTTTTCTGGATACTACTTGAACTACCACCGTTTAAGGTATCATCAGTTTCAAGAGTTCATCACATAGATGAGACTACAAGAAAAGACTTGAATAGATTCAATCTTTGAAATATCATTATAAATAATGAAGTTACGAGATACTTCACTAAGTCCCGATATATATACACCTATATATATATCTCATACTTTCCTTGGAAACCTCTATTATGAAAAATATAAACAGAGTTATAATATCCAATGAATTTGGAAAGAAGAAAACCTTGGCATAAACCTGATATCTTGTTGACCAGGCAAAGATACCAATAAGTAACCTTTTCTACCGTAGATGGATGAATTCCTCGCCGGTCATCACCCTGGCCGCATTAGGACCTCGCGCTAGACCGTTACCCGGCCACTCACGCGTGGATGGACTGTCACCCAACCTCTTACACCTTCATAGACCGTACCCCGGCCTGTTGCTTATGCCGACTCAATTAGATGGACTTACTTCCCGAACATTGGGCAAGTAATCAAATTGTTTTCTCAAAACATCAACCTCGTTGCGAATATAAAATACACCACAGAGCCGGATCCCTAAGATTTTTGAACGAATATTCAAGTCTCCTTCGAAAGGAAGATCTTAAATCTGAAAACGAGTTTTGGGATCCGCTCTAACTTTTAAAATCATTTTGAAGACTCGAAAACATTTTTAAGAATGTTTGGAGTAATGCTGATTTAATGAAATAAATCCGTCCCGATATATTAGAAAATATCTGAATATTATTATTTAAATAATATTCCCATAAGGATAACCTTTATAAAAAAATAATTGAAGTAGAAGTTTTAAAACTCATACTTGAAATGAATAATAAATAACCAAAGATATAATTATGCAAAAGTACGATCTTTATTTGAATAATCGAAAATAAGTTTGATTATCGAAACATTATTCTATAATAAAATAAAGAATATTATTTAATAAATAAGCGGAGTCATAAATCCACGAATGAATATTCAAAATAATATTCATTAAATAAAATAAACGGAGTCATAAGTCCTCGAATGAATATTCAACTAATAATATTCATTAAATAAAATAAACGAAGTCATAAGTCCTCGAATGAATATTCAACTAATAATATTCATTATTTAAAATAAAGTTATCGAATAAACCTTATTCGATTTATAGTTTTGAAAACTATATCTATATATATATATAAATATATATATAATATACTCGGGAACATCGACTCCCGGTTTAGAAAATGTTCACCTTTGGGTCCCCTATACTAAGGGTATACGCAACTACTGCTTATCTCTAGCATAAGTATTATGCAACTTATAAGCTTTTGAATCAACAATTAGATATCAAGATTACAAAACAGGCATGCATATAAATATCATATCACATGCTCCAATATATCACAAGACTTTGCTAATAATAATCATGCACTTATCACAAGATAATGCATATACATATATACATCACAACAATAAAATAACGGGTAGAAAACTTGCCTGAGTGTTCCCGGATAGACTTAAGCTTAGAGTGGGTCCGATAACCTATGAACAAAAACATAATTCGGAATTAAACCCCGGTCTCTTAAGAAACTAGACTTTAACCAATTGAACCCTAACGTTCGCATATGGTCACTTCTACGCTTAACGAATCAAATAAGTCATTTGAGTACTCTTGGCTCCACAATTTTAAAAAAATTAACCATTAAGAGTTTTAAGGAGATTCTTTCGCGAGTACTCTACCAACTGCATAATCCACTTTACATAATTGTTTCATACTCCAATTAGTCATTTAAGGGCCTTAACCAAGATTTCAAAGTAAGGTGAGGGGTAATGGTTTGTTCGCGAAATGCCGTTACTTAAAACGGTCGTTTCTCATAAACCGTACATCGGATTCAAGCGAACCACATATCAAAATGAAGCTTACGACATAATATAACTAAACATGGCAAAGTCACAGATTCAATAGTTAGCTTTCTGTCCCGAACACTAAGAACAAGCAGTTGTATGAAATTGGGCATTACGACGACTATGTTTACGCGATTACCAAGTTTTAAACCACTCCAAACAACCACCATTCAACTCACAACCAACAATACAACCAACCCTCATCCAAACCTTACTACATCAGTCCCCAAACCTCAAGATTTTCCAATTTATACAACCCCACACATGAACTACTAGCTATACTTAAGTTTCATTAACTATAAACAAGATTTCAACATCCAAATCACTACAAATCCAATCCAAACTCTAAACACACAAGCATCATGCTTCTCATTTACTATAACCATCAAAACCATCATAATACTCAAAGTAAAGTTAGGGTTTGGAGGTGTTATACCTTCCTTGGAGTGATTAGAGTAGCTAGGAAGTCTTAGGGAGCCTCCTACAAGCTTGATCTTTCCAAAGAAATCAAGAACACAAAGTTAGGTTTTGAAGTTTCTAAAAGTCATATTGAAAGAACTGTCAAAACTAGGGTCTTACCATGCTTATTTGGACGATACATGTGAACAAGAGTTGTAGGCCATCTCAATACCTTTCCAAAGAGCTATAGAACATACTATTTGAGTGAGTATTGAAGGAGATATGGTAGTTTGAAGTTGCTGCTCTGGTTTTGGCCGAGAGCTTTTGTTCTTGGAAAGCAAAAGTCACCTTCTAATTTGTGTTTTGTGATTTGTTTTGCCTTGACTTGGTTGCTACCTTTTGTTTGTTAATTAAATTATTACCATGGTAAAAATTGTGTGGCTCACAATCAACCAACCAATCCTTCCCACTTTGTCATGCTCATGTCATCTGCTTATGTCATCTTGTTACACTTGTCTTCCTCTTGTTGGTGTGATGACATCATCGTCCATTAACCTGTTTGATTAACCCCTAATTACTTGGCTAATGACCGTTGATCTGTTATACGATTCGCTTAACTTTCGTTCTCATTTATCGTTTGAGGTATCATACCCGGGATCTTATTACTTGGGTTCCCCTAAAACTTTCTCAATATTTTATATTCCTTTTATGATCCTCTCTTATAATCCTTGAATTAAATCCTTTTAATCATGTTACCTTATACTCAATTCTTTCGGTATCTGGTGGATTTTCGGGAAAAAATCAAAGTGTTCGGATTTGGATTCTGACGATCTTTACATACACTTATATACCATATAGAGTACTAATAAGACCTCAGAATATCAATAAAAGAACTGCTACATTGTGTGGCATGAAAAGTTTTCTTATTCAGCATAATCAGCAAAATCACTATTCATAAGGTTTACAAAAAGTCCAAAATTTTTGGGGTTATTACAGTCTCCCCTCCTTAAAAGGATTCCGTCCCGGAATCAGATAGATTATGAATAGGGATGCTCTCTTAGCATTGCACTTTCTAACTCTCAAGTAAATTTTCCCACATTGTGGTTCTACCACCAAACTCTGCCTAGTTTGATAACCCTTCTCCTAAGTACTTGTTCCTTTTCGATCTATAACCCTTCCCGGTTGCTCCATATAGGTTACGTTTGGTTGCATGTCTATGCGCTCATATGCCCCTATATGTCTGGCATCCGGATTACACTTCCTTAACATTGATACATGGAACACGTTATAAACTTGCTACAGGTTCGAGGGTAGGGCTAGCTCATATGCTAACTTCCCAATATGTCTTAATATATCCAAGGGTTCAACAATTCGTGAGCTTAGCTTTCCTTTCTTTCCGAATCTCATCCATCCTTTCCAAGGGAATACCTATAACAACACTAGGTCCCCTACTTCCTATTCTTTGTCCTTTCGTGTCAAATCAACATACTTCTTATGTCCATCTTGGGCTACTACCAGCCGTCCTCTGATTAGATCTATTATATCCTTGGTCCTTTGGACTACGGCGGGTCCGAGCATCTTGCGCTCTACAACTTCATCCTAACATAAGGGAGATCGACATTGTGTTCCCTCAAGGATCTCATAAGGTGATATCTCGATACTGACATACCATCTATTTTCGTTAGAAGACTCAATCCGTGCTAAGTTATCATTCCAAATTCTTTCAAGTCTATTGCACAGACTCTCATCATAGCTTCGAGCACTATAGCTTTTGCTTCTCAATACACCTTTTTTTCTTGTTCGTAAGCGTTACTATCTTCCGTACAGAATACTATTCTAGATATACTTTTACTTGCTAGAGTTTTATAACCTTTTAATAAATGCATCAACCTTAGTGTCATGAATGCATTTCCATTCCGAATACCACCATACTTTTACTACTCCTTTTTCAGCTGCTTCTATTTCCCAAAGTTTGATCAATCATATAGAAGTAAAGGAATTTATTGAGAGATCACTATGATCATGAACACTTGTTCTATTGCATAGTTAGTACAGAAGGTGGTCAGCCTTTAGTACTTGACAAGCAATTAAACAACATGTGGTATCCTACTAGGCTTCTATCACACATATAGATAGTCATTCGGCAATACCTCCCATTCTGGAAGGGTTGTTCTTCTCAGCTTACATGAAATAAAAAGAAGAAAAAAAGAACGAACTGAAGAAAATTGTATATATGTAAAAAAAATACTGCCATAAAATATCTGGCTTGGAATCTACCTCTGAACTATAGAGGTTTGTCATTGGAGAACAAAACGTATACGTATATATATCAACATCAAGTATTATAGCATCGCATTTCACATGCTTAAATATTTTTGCTATTCCATCCATCATTCTATGGACCCATGCTCTTGCTCGAGCTTATACACAATCACCTTTGAAACTCCCTCGACATCGAAAATCGAATCTGGGATCTCATTCTAGACATCATCGTTACTAGAATTCTATTCTTGCACCGCAACCTTCCTCGTATAGTAATACGACTCTCTATTGATAAGAAGGAATAAATATATAATATGTAAATAATCCACTAGTTAGTCTATCAATGATAACTTATACATCACCACGACCCGATTAGTGGTACTCAATCTCAACATCCATTACAATACAACTCTCACGGTTGTAATCGGCTCATTACTCGCAGAATCATTGCTGCATTACTAAGGTCCACCGCTGAGCTACTGTCGCCATTCATTTTCCATGAAATCTTAATAGATAACCATACGGAGTCCATACATGTCGTATAGAATTCTTCTAAGGAGGCAACATAATCACCATTTCATTATTCATGAAGAACACTCCTGAACTTGGCGTACCTATGACATGAAGCAGATAAAATTGCAGAAGAGTTTCAATCAAAGCAACGATAGCAGGTTAATACCATTATTAACCATATGTCTTTATTGGGAGACATGCATCTCAAAGGTTCATTTAGTCATTTCGTAACATGGTCCTGGCTTATCTCAAGATAGTACCTTCTAAGATAGATAGCCCGCTCATGGTGATTACACGAATTAAACCTTTACCAAACTACTATTACGGTTGGGTATTGCAAAGTCATCAGAAGGAATGTCAATCTTCCAAACCATAATACAACCTTCACGGCTTCAACCATCATCACTGTATTCCTCTAGCACGAGCGCCTATAATTATCCTCTTACAATTAAAGTGTCGGCCACCTCTTTGGCCTTTCCTGATAGTAAAATTTCCTTAAAATCAATGTCATTTTAACCACCTCCAAATAAATTTTCTACCTCATTTCAATCACTTCCTATGTAAAAATGCTTTTCTTAAGTCCTTGTGATAAAAAAAATCACCATTTTTCCATAAGTCACTGCCTTAATCTTTAGATGTGAACATTATCACGACTGACTCTCGATCATACTTAGGACGTCTCTTACCTTGGGTCCTTCTCGTTTTCACCAATCTCGACCTTCATTGGGTCGATCTATACTTTTTTATGGTTCAATACGTGCCCACCTAGCATTATTATAATTACGTCACATTTCCTTTATCAAAATTTCTATTCTTGAGAACTTTGAATATTACCTTTTTCCTTGTAAAACCTCTAAGGTTATCCTTGAATCGTTCCTCCTGTATTCCCTAGATACAGGGCATATCAAAATACCATTTACTAATACTAGAACCATTGTCTATTTATTTCTGAAAAATTTCTCTACTGATCTTTAAAGGTTGTTGTTACTTTAGTCCTTCATTCCATACTACCCAAACTCATAATGTCCCTATTAAGGGTGAAATGCCAACCTTTATTCATTCCCCTAGGGTTCATCTCAAGTTATCAAAGTTATATCCTTAATTCCACCTTTAAAAAGGTACTTGCATCCTTCCATGGATAAATCAAGTCATATTTCCCTGATAAGGGTGTCTTATTCAATCATTCCCACCTCGATAGTATATGTCTAATTTCACAATAACATCTGTATTCAAAATGAGGTCAATCCATATGGCCTTCAAAAGACAATAACGGTTACCCACTTTTCTTGCCTGATTTGGTAATGATAACAAGGATGTTCTGGAAGATATTGGTCGTGTTCAATGTGAACTTCTTTTTATCAAATTCTCTTTTACTTTTGTTGTTTATTTCAACAGTCATCTCAATGTTGCGATATCTTTCATACCTGGCGATTACATACTTTTCTATTTCTATTGCTACGAGTCTTTAGGGTTTCCTCATACCCAACTCCCTTATCATTCCTCAAACTTTATTGCCTTTATATTCCTTTCTACTTCAGTTTCTTTTTATTTTCCTTTCTCTTATCATTATTTCATGAACCAACACAACATAAGCATTGATTTCAAACATCCCGTCATTCTGGATTCATGTCCTCAAAACGAATCTTGACAACTTTTACAACTTAGATTCATAATTCATCATACTCGTCTGCCTTTGTTCTGGCTCTAAAGCTTTTACACTATCTCCATAACATTGGGAAGTACTTTCCTGAAAACAATTGACTGAACTTAAATCAGTTTATTATAATCTCTTGCTCCGTGCCTTCCTTGGCCCTTCACCAGCGGGTGGCCTCTCTCTTAGGAGGGTAAGTAACAAAAACAGTCTTTTGTGATTCGTCAATCATTTAGAATCTCAAATGATTCCTATATTTCCTTTAGCCAGGCTCTTGCCTCGACTGGGTCAGCTTGTTCCTTGGAACTCTGAGAGCTTAGCGACTTAAAGGTCCTGAAAGAATTTCTCACCGCATTGTTTCCTCAAGGTGGTGGTTGGGGATAATAGTCTAAATTCTATCTAGAAAGGTCCATAAATTGTGTATATGAGTACCGTCTCGGGTCTCCTTTCCTTACTCGACCTCTGTTTCCTTAGTCTGAATGTTCCCTCCTCCTCCCCATAATCGGGGTCATCCTACATGTTTTAAATCCTCATTTTCCACTTCATTATGTTATGGGTTCCTTCTATCTTGATGGCGACCTCCCTGACTATCACGTTCAGGGTTTGCTCTAAATCTTATTCCTCAAACTAGCTTTCATCTAAGATTTCATCTTTAAGCTCTTGAACATTTGGAACCCAAATTCTGTAGGAATACCTCATTATTCCCTTATCATCTTTCTCGGTATTAATCTCTTATCTATTTGTTGGCTCTCTACCTTCATTCATCACTTTTTCTGGCACAATATGTTCTTTTCCAATAACTCGGGCTGCGTTACAATCTCAAACAGCTTTTCGGTACCGGCTCCGGTTGCGTTCACTCCTATTTCCATTTCCTCAAAATCTCTTATCAACTCTTTAGAAGACATTATCATCTTGAGTCTCTCCTTTCTACTAAGGGCGTTAGCCACCACATTGGCTTTACCTGGCTGATAAATAATCTCATAATCATAATCCTTGATTAGCTCTAACCACCTCCTCTAGCGCATGCTGAGCTCTTCCTGCGTGAAAATGTACTAAAGCACTTATGGCTTATGTAAATCTTGCACTTCTCTCCATACAAGTAGTACCTCAAATCTTTAAGGCAAAACTATTGCCACGAGCCCAAGCTCATGGGTGGGGATATCGAATTTTATATTCCCTTAATTGTCTTAACGTGTACGCGATTACCTTGTTGTGTTGTATAAGAAGCACCCTAATTCCTTATGCGAAGCGTCACTACACATCACAAAATCTCCTTTTCCATCCGGCAACGCCATCATAAGGGCCGTCACCAATCTTTGCTTCAGTTCTTGAAAGTTGTTCTCGTATTTCTCTGTCCATTTGAACTTCTCAGTTTTACGAGTAAGCGCGTTAAAGGGGCTACTATCTTTACGAACTTGAATGAACCTCCGGTAGTAACCGGCCAATCCTACCTCTGGTAGTCGCCCTAACCATAGTCATCAATTCCTTAGTGGTCCTTTATTCATTCTTGTCAGGATCCTCCACGGGATTCTTCTCAGCAACAATCCCTTCTAGGACAACATCCCCAACCGCTACATCCTCAATACGAACATCATCCGGTCCCGTGTTATGACGCTCTATCGGATCCATAATCTGATCTCCAATAAGTAATAAAACATCATCGCGTTGTTGCTCCTAAACCTCAGGGTTCAGAGTCCCGCTACCATATATGATAACGAACCACGCTTCTATCACGATATTTATAAGGGTTCCCATAAGGGTTTTTTAACTGTCAGTACTACGTTAGGTAGTCCGACTATGAACTTGGCAAGAGTTCTTATTATCTTAGTGAACTTATTATCTTAACGTCACATCATCTCTGAGGTTTATAACGCTTGGCTCTGATACCATTTCTGTAATACCCCCAAATCCGGGGTCGGGGATTCGGGTTGTCACGAGTTCCATTTCCCTTAATAATACTTAATCTTAATAATCAACCAACTACTGCGTACTGTGACCCCACAATATACACACATACCACAAGTTATAGTCTCAGAGATGAATACTAAACAATAACACAAGTCATTTTATTCCACAATTATAACTCATTACACCTCAAAAGGGTTTCTGAATAAATTTACATATTCTTTGCCATTATTACAATTCATAAATATACATAAGTCTGGTACATCAAAAGTTGAAAGCCTAGCCTATTGGTAGACCCTACCTCAGCTATAACGGCATCAACGCCTACAGAAAACTGCGGAACGTTTCCTATCCGCTCGCGAATTGGGAGCTTGATCCTGTTCATCTTGTCTATCTGTTGTTGTGTGATGAAAGAAGAAAGCAAGGGTGAGCAATAAGCTCACCGAAATAATATGTATAATGATTAACAATATATGAGCATTCTCAAGAAAAAAAATGAACCAAGTTTGATATCTTATCACGACCAAGTCGCAAAATATTCAGTATATATGTATATATACTTTTCAAAATCTTGGAAGTCCTCTTCCATGCATAATATACACAGAGTTCCAGTTTATAACTGTATAAAAAAATCGTTGCAAGGTGATCTCATATATCTAACCTTGTCTCAACATTTTTATAAAAATCTTTGTCATGCATAAGATAGTCATTAACCAGATATAAGTTGAAAAGATGAAGTTACAAGATACTCCAATATACTTATATCTTTTCCGGATACTACTTGAACTACCACCATTCAAGGTATCATCAGTTTCAAAAGTTCATCACATAGATGAGACTACAAGAAAAGACTTGAATAGATTCAATCTTTGAAATATCATTATAAATAATGAAGTTACGAGATATTTCATTAAGTCCTGATATATATACACCTATATATATATCTTATACTTTCCTTGGAAACCTCTGTTATGAAAAATATAAACAGAGTTATAATATCCAATAAATTTGGAAAGAAGAAAACCTTGGCATAAACCTGATATCTTGCTGATCAGGCAAAGATACCAATAAGTAACCTTTTCTACTGTAGATGGATGAATTCCTCGCCGGTCATCACCCTGGCCGCATTAGGACCTCGAGCTAGACCGTTACCCGGCCACTCACGCGTGGATGGATGGTCACCCAGCCTCTGACACCTTCATAGACCATACCCCGGTCTGTCGCTTATGCTGACTCAATTAGATGGACTTACTTCCCGAACATTGGGCAAGTAATCAAATTGTTTTCTCAAAACAGCAACCTCGTTGCGAATATAAAAAACACCACATAGCCGGATCCCTAAGATTTTTGAACGAATATCCAAGTCTCCTTCGAAAGGAAGATCTTAAATCTGAAAACGAGTTTTTGGGATCCGCTCTAAATTTTAAAATCATTTTGAAGACTCCAAAATATTTTTAAGAATGTTTGGAGTAATGCTGATTTAATGAAACAAATCAGTCCCGATATATTAGAAAATATCTGAATATTATTATTTAAATAATATTCTCATAAGGATAACCTTTATAAAAAAATAATTGAAGTAGAAGTTTTGAAACTCATACTTGAAATGAATAATAAATAACCAAAGATATACTTATGCGAAAGTACGATCTTTATTTGAATAATCGAAAATAAGTTTGATTATCGAAACATTATTCTTTAATAAAATAAAGAATATTATTTAATAAATAAGCGGAGTCATAAGTCCACGAATGAATATTCAAAATAATATTCATTAAATAAAATAAACGGAGTCATAAGTCCTCGAATGAATATTCAACTAATAATATTCATTAAATAAAATAAACGAAGTCATAAGTCCTCAAATGAATATTCAACTAATATTCAATAAATAAAATAAACGGAGTCATAAGTCCTCGAATGAATATTCAACTAATAATATTCATTATTTAAAATAAAGTTATCGAATAAACCTTATTCGATTAATAGTTTTGAAAACTATATCTATATATATATAAATATATATATAATATACTAGGGAACATCGACTCCCGGTTTAGAAAATATTCACCTTTGGGTCCCCTATACTAAGGGTATACGCAACTACTGCTTATCTCTAGCATAAGTATTATGCAACTTATAAGCTTTTGAATCAACAATTAGATATCAAGATTACAAAACAGGCTATAAATATCATATCACATGCTCCAATATATCGCAAGACTTTGCTAATAATAATCATGCACTTATCACAAGATAATGCATATACATATATACATCGCAACAACAATATAACGGGTAGAAAACTTGCCTGAATGTTCCCGGATAGACTTAAGCTTAGAGTGGGTCCGATAACCTATGAACAACAACATAAGTCAGAATTAAACCCCAGTCTCTTAAGAAACTAGACTTTAACCAATTGAACCCTAACGTTCGCTTATGGTCACTTCTATGCTTAACGAATCAAATAAGTCATTCGAGTACCTTTGGCTCCACCATTTTTAATAAATTAACCATTAAGAATTTTAAGGAGATTCTTTCGCGAGTACTCTACCAACTGCCTAATCCACTTTACATAATTGTTTCATACTCCATTTAGTCATTTAAGGGCCTTAACCAAGGTTTCAAAATAAGGCGAGGGGTAATGGTTCGTTCGGGAAATGCCGTTACTTAAAACGGTCGTTTCTCCTAAACCGTACATCGGATTCAAGCGAACCACATATCAAAACGAAGCTTACAACATAATCTAACTAAACAAGGCAAAGTCACAGATTCAATAGTTAGCTTTATTTCCCGAACACTAAGAACAAGCAGTTGTATGAAATTCGGCATTACGACGACTATGTTTACGCGATTACCAAGTTTTAAACCACTCCAAACAACCACCATTCAACTCACAACCAACAATACAAACAACCCTCATCCAAACCTTACTACATCAGTCCCCAAACCTCAAGATTTACCAATTTATACAACCCCACACATGAACTACTTGCTATACTTAAGTTTCATTAACTATAAACAAGATTTCAATATCCAAATCACTACAAATCCAATCCAAACTTGAAACACACAAGCATCATGCTTCTCATTTACTATAACCATCAAAACCATCATAATACTCAAAGTAAAGTTAGGGTTTAGAGGTGTTATACCTTCCTTGGAGTGATTAGAGTAGCTAGGAAGTCTTAGGGAGCCTCCTACAAGCTTGATCTTTCCAAAGAAATCAAGAACACAAAGTTAGGTTTTGAAGTTTCTAAAAGTCAGATTGAAAGAACTGTCCAAACTAGGGTCTTACCATACTTATTTGGATGAGACTTGTGAACAAGAGTTGTAGGCCATCTCAATACCTTTCCAAAGAGCTATAGAACATACTATTTGAGTGAGTATTGAAGGAGATATGGTAGTTTGAAGTTGCTGCTCTGGTTTTGTCCGAGAGCTTTTGTTCTTGGAAAGCAAAAGTCAACTTCTAATTTATGTTTTGTGATTTGTTTTGCCTTGGATTGGTTGCTACCTTTTGTTTGTTAATTAAATTGTTACCATGGTAAAAATTGTGTGGCTCACAATCAACCAACCAATCCTTCCCACTTTGTCATGCTCATGTCATCTGCTTATGTCATCTTGTTACACTTGTCTTCCTCTTGTTGATGTGATGACATCATCGTCCATTAACCTCTTTGATTAACCCCTAATTACTTGGCTAATGACCGCTGATCTGTTATACGGTTCGCTTAACTTTCGTTCTCATTTATCGTTTGAGGGATCATACCCGGGATCTTATTACTTGGGTTACCCTAAAACTTTCTCAATATTTTATATTCCTTTTATGATTCTCTCTTATAATCCTTGAATTAAATCCTTTTAATCATGTTACCTTATACTCAATTCTTTCGGTATCTGGTAGATTTTCGGGAAAAAATCAAAGTGTTCGGATTTGGATTCTGACGATCTTTACATACACTTATATACCATATAGAGTACTAATAAGACCTCAGAATATCAATAAAAGAACTGCTACATTGTGTGGCATGAAAAGTTTTCTTATTCAGCATAATCAGCAAAATCACTATTCATAAGGTTTACAAAAAGTCCAAAATTTTTGGGGTTATTACAGATATCAATTCTTGAGTCCTTCGACTAGAACCTACAGAGCCGAAATACCCTACGTTAGACGTCTAGGTATGCTTGACATATCCTCAATAACACATCTACTCATTCGATATCAATTCCCGACTCGTAATATACATAGCCTTATAGTACATGCAACAGCTAGGGTCCACATACCCAAAACGTGGTTTGGCATTTACTTTTGTAAAATACATAAAAGCATCGTTTCAGTAAATCAGGGTCATCGAATATTTTGCAAAATATTTCATCACAACACGTAATTATGATTCATACAATATTTATAATTAGGTAGTTATGCATTCGATTAGTATTCCCGATAATACACATGATACGTTCCCACAATTTTCGAAATTCATTTCTCGAAAATTGGATAGCATCTCCTCTGTTTATCGAACTACCCGTCGAAACACAATGACGTCAAACCAACAACAATCATAATCCAACAATCCAACAAATCACACAATCCAAATTTCATAATTTCCCAATCACCGCTTTAACCCAACTAATTCTTATCATTATACGTATTTTATATTTTTAATTCGTATTTTATTTATTTATTTTAAAATATTAGGACTCGGAATAAATCATCACAGTCCACCGTCCGCTCGTATTGAGTCATCGCGGTACGACGGCAAAATTCTTGGGTTACCCGGTAATTCGGATTCCAACCGAAAATTTCAACGATTAATTTTTAACTTTCGGAATATAATCCGAATAATTACGGGAATTTATTCGAAATATTATTCCAAATAGTTCGAGTAAATACTATACGTATCTACTTCGAATTTTCAGAAATTAATCGAATAAATCACCAAAAATAACACTCGAATTTCATCACAGCAATTCATCAGAGAATCAGAAAAAAAAAATCTACCATCACAAATGACACATGCACACGTGCATCAGTAGCACAGGAAACCCAACAAGAATAGAAAGGAAATGAAGCAGCACGATAACAGGTAGCAGAGTAACAGGTGGCACACGCCACCCCTCCTCTCGGAAAAATCCGAGAGGCGGCAGCAACACAACCACAATACCCACCCTGAATCATATATACACACATAGAACACACGTACAACCGCAGAAAAGATAAACTTTGCAAACACGCGCCGCCACCGTGTTTCCTCGCTGGAAAACGGAGGAAGGGTGGCGGCATAACACAGAACAAAAGGACTTAGGGAACAACAAAGTCGAATCAATAATTACCCGAAGCAGAAACGGCCAGAGGAAATGAATTTTCGGCAAACCGAACCTACCAAGGAATCAAAGAAACAGGGGTACACAAGAGGGAGAGAGAGACACAGAGTGTGTGTTATATTTATTTATTTTTATTAATCTTATCAAATAGTAACCAATCCCAGCAGTACACAAAGCCTATAAATTTCTGTAAGCTTATCACGTGTCCTTATTCTTCTTGAAAGCCTTTTATTTAATCCGCGTTTCGATATCTACGAACCGAGATGAACGTAAAACGTTTCCCGAAAATCATGAAAATAATCTTAAAATGCTAGAAATATCCCGAAGTAATTGAATACGTAATTTTCATAATTTTAAAACAATTCCTGAAACACAGTTTATACCCGCTTTTTAACAATTAAATGAATCAACGCGCGGGTGAAATTAATCCCGAAAATTTCCAAAATAATTTTAAAATTCTCAGAATATTCCAAACTTATACAAATATGAGTTTCATAATTTTTTGAAGAATTCGGGAATTAAATACAGATTTTACGAATAAATACAATTAGAAAATCACTCAGGGCTAAATAATTAATGAAATATTGATTTCTAAATTTTATAAAATCCCATAAATAATTATTGTAATTATAAAACCATGAAAAAAAAATTTAGAGACATTCCAAATGTTTATGCAAATAAATTTACACTAAGTTCACTTTTAAAAGTGAAAACGATTCAGTACAACTCAATAATTAATTACACAAACGGCCCTATGCATCATAAATCACACATAAACAATAATAGAGCAACACATAACAGTCAAAACCAATACACATATTTATTTAATTAAATATTTAATAATAACACCTTTAAAATAATATAAAAGTATACGAGTACATTCTTCCCCCTTAAAAAAATTTTGTCCTCAGAATCTGATCTAACTATACATGAGGATATTTGTCAAGCATATCTGACTCTAACTTTCAAGTAAACTCTTCGACTCAAGGATTTATTCAAATCATACTCAAGATAAATATAAACTCTTTCTTAAGGACTCGCTCTCAACGATTCAGGATTAGGATCGATCATCCCCCGCAAAATAAATTTGGATAAGAGCCCATTGGCTCCCAATCAATGACTTGGTTCAATCAGACATATATTGCCTTAACATTGACACGTGGAACACATTATATATACACATTGCAACTGCGGTGATAATATCAACTCATAGATAACTTTGCCTATATTTATTTATACTTCTAGCGGTTCACTATATTTAGGACTCTACTTGTCCCTTCTATTCAAACTTAACCAATTTCTTTCAAAATGAAACGTTTACCCGCACCAACAATCCTAATTCTATATCCATATTCTTTTGATGCAATTCCATTTTCTTTCTTTACCTATCCCAAGTTGTTTCAACTCTTTTTCGAATCAACACCACTACACTCTTGATGTACTGAATTAGCTCAGGACTTAACAAAATCTCTATTCCCACTTTCTCTCAACATATATACTCTCCACATATCTTACATCATCCAAATCATCTTCTCACTTTGACCCTTCATCTAAGAATGATAGGCAATATTTATTTTTAACTTAGTTTCCAAACATTCGAACACCTCTTACTCATTCTCATCTGTCAAGGCTAGAAAGTATTCTCATATGTTCACTTCTTTTAACCTTTAAGTATTCGAACTCCAACTTTTACTCTTTCCAGTTCTTCTATTAATTCCTCAGTAATCTTAATCATATTCAGTTCTTCTCTTCTATTCAAGATATTGGTCCCTAAATGGACCTTGCTTGGTTGGTAGTTACTCAAACAACCGGGCTCCTAAACAGAACTTCATACTTTTAAGGTTTATTATACAATTGCCACCGATCAATCCTTCGCGGCATTTCTCTAGGTTTTCAACTTAGCCTTCCTTAGCCCTTAGATGGGCGAGGATGTTATCAATAAATGTAATTTGCTTATCCAATTACTCCTTATACACCTTATTCCTTAAATCCTTATAGATAACTGATGCACTTATTACCCCACATAATATCACCAGAACTTGCAATGCTTATAACTCATCCTAATCGCAATCTTTGACATGTCCTCAGGCTAGATCTTAAGTCAATCCTCGAGAAGTAATACATTCCTTGAATTAGATCACATAAGTAATTAATTCTTAATAGGGGTTATTTATTCTTATTCGTCATCTTATTAAATTCCCGATAGTCAGTACACAACCTCATAATTCCATCCTTCCTCTCTACAGCATCACTAGTATGCTCACTTTCCTCCTTCTCATAACTTTTAGAATTACCAACTAATTATTTCGTTCTACTTGCCTCCAGACACTCCAGGGCATTTATTTATTACTCAAACTTTTCAACTTCTGATAATCAGCACACAATCTTCATACATCCATTCTTCTTTCCTATAAACCACATCGGTACACAACACATAATACACCTTGTCTCATTATTCTTTCATCTCCCCATTCCGAAGTTTCCTTAACTAATTACTTGATTCCTACTGGTTCATAAGATCCGGGCTTTTGACACCAGCCCGACTCTTTACAGTAACCACTGAGAAATTATCTCTTATGTTCCGAGGTAATCCTGATAAGTCATTCAATAAAACCTTTGGGGATCTCACTTGTTGTCTTGATTCTTTTCAACTTAGGTACTTTCTTATTATTATCTTTTACATGCGCTAGTCACGCCTTATATTGCTTCTGCATCCAGAAACTTACCTTACTATTGGCTTATGTACACTTTACACTTCGCTTCTTCTGAAACCACTCCTCGCCATAATACAGGACAACCAACTCAACCCTAAAATCACATCAACTCTTTTGGCTCGAAGGGTGTCAGATCAACTGCAACTACGCCCAACTTCTAAACGCTTGATTTCTTATTTCTTTTGAAAGTTATATCTCTAGCTGAGCTGGATGTTGGCCCTTGGGATGTAGTATCTTGAATACCCGCTCTACAACTCCTTGCAATATGCCCACTTTCTCCATAAGTGTAATACATAACTCATGGGTTACCTTCCAAGGCATAATGACCCTTATATCCATACTTGAAACATTGCACACTCTTTTTGCACGCACCACTGCATCTCCTGTCATGGGACTTGCAATCCACTGCTCAATTGACTGACTGGGCTGAAGTGGAAACAACTGAAGTAGCACTAGATCTAAATTGAAATAAACTCTATCTCCGGAATCTCTTACCCCTATTCCGGCCAAACCAATTCTTAAATCCCTGAGTGGATTCTCCTTGGTTTGCTTTATCCTTAACACCTTCCGACTTCCTTTTCTTATCACTTTCATCCTTAACAATCAATTTCTGGTCACTTTCCACTACCAAGGCGACCTGAATCATAGAGGAGTATGTCTTGAGTTGCAATGCCACAACTCCTCTGCGAATCTCAGGCTTCAACCCTTGCTGAAACCTCCTTGCTTTCTGAATCTCTGTACTTACATACTCAGGAACTAATCGGGCCAATTCTGTAAACTTGGCCTCATACTCCAGCACACTTCTCTCACCTTGTTTCAGCTCTAGAAACTCGACTTCCAACTGACTCCTTAAACCATCGGGAAAATACTTTTTCAAGAACAATTTTGTGAATCTTGTCCAAGAAACAGGGTCTTCTCCTTCCAACACTCAAGTGGATGCCCACCAGTAATTTGCTTCATTCCTAAGAAAGTAACTCGCATAATCGGTCTTAAGGTTATCACTTACTTGAACTAGGTTGAAAATTTCCTCCATTTTTTATAACCATGCTCCAACAACTACTGGATTAAATTCACCCTGAGACTCAGGAGGTTTAATACTCTAGAAAGATTTAAAACTAGCACTTCAATTTACTTCTTGCTGTTGCTGCTGCAACCATAGATACCACTGCTAAACCTGTTGGATTAACTGCAACTATTGTTGCTACTGTTGGCGCAACAAATCTAGAATTTCATTTATAGTTGGACCCTCCACAATACTACTACTATTTCTTTGAACTGGGTAGCTTTCTTAGGTGGCATCTTCCTGGAATATATAAATGGATTTTATTCAAAATATGATAAAATGTTTGACAGAAGGTATCACCGTTTAAACGGTGCACCTATATCAGGAAAATGCTGCCCAATCACAGTACCCAAGTCCTTAATATCGGGGTCCACTTATAAAAGAAATATAGATTAACAATACAAGCAATCATAGCAACCATGACAGTAGCAGAATTAACAACAGTTCAAAAAAACTGGAATACTGCTCACCGTAGTATAGATCCTTAATACGACAACAACTGACCATTTCCCATCACTACTCTATTACCACATTAACACCAATCTGGCATATAATGAAACTTGGCCGGCTATAACAGCCACCAATTACACAGAGCCCACTAGTAATTTAAGTCACGCTTTAGGAATACTAGACTCCTCTAGGCACCATGGTCCAAATTTCAACCAACCATTTCTTTAAGGATGATTTCTTATCACCCTCAAGTGATTCAACCATCACTGAGTTACCTTTCCCCAGGCTATAACTTCATCCTTGGATCCTAAACTCTCACGGTTTCCATTACTCTTAAATAACACCCTCATATAAGGATTTCCTTCTTCCTGACAGTTACTCTGACTTGCTTTCATTAACGAGGACCATCCAATCGCATAAATTTATTATCGTAGAATATCAAAGAAAATTTCAAACTCAAGGGAATCAAATAAAAAGAAATTGTGAAGAAGATGTAGGTATGACTGAGAGCAACCATACAAGTACATAAGATGACCAGTCTTAGTACCGCACTATTCACAACGCATAACTCGGTGGCCTCCCACCAGACCCTTTTGCCACATAGACAAACGGTCAACTCCTATGCATTATTCGCCCCAATCAACCAAAAGAGTCACCAAGGAAAGAAATAATGTTTAAATAGAAAATTCACAAATAAAGAGGGAGAAATCTTGATTTATAATGGAATCAACAGAATCCTAAGTCACTTATTCCGAGTTCTCAAATTTCTCACAGGAAAGGTAAGCAACTTATAGGATAAGAAATAGTGACTCTGGAAACAAAATACATTTCAAGAAAGAAGTATAAGGGTTCAAGGATACCACCTCCCGTTCTGATCCACATTCACTATAAAACTCGGTCATCATAGAAGCCACTGACTATTATCATACTATCCGAGCTCACCAAGGTCACACAATCGGGCCAATAACATTCCTTGACATAGAAAAGGCAATATCCAGAAATAACATTGGTGTCTTCTCAGCTGACACAACAACAGCCCGCTCAATGCTGAATCCTCGCAATCAGATTCGTTTTCTCGAGAGAAAAACTAAAAATCTCTATCGAACATTACTAATAATACATATACGAAGGGAACTTACTCTAGGTTAGGATAGTTCCAGTCAATCCTCAACAAACGTCAGGGTTATACCTTAGAAACCCTTGACTGAACTCTTAGACTCGCTCCTCTGTTTGAGTTGCTGACTCACATCTATCTACAAACCTTTCTTCACTCTTTTGACTCTACCCATAAGAATAACGATTCAATAAAAGGATATAACTATGTCCGCTTTTTCCAAGATCTTTGCCAGGTTTAGGTATGATTTATGTTACATCTATTACAACACCAACTTACTACAAACTATCCTGATACAACTAAACTAACGCAGCAACTCAACAGACCATCCGTGGTCCATCACAACTGCCTCAGAGGAGCCTGACCCGAAAGGAGATGGAACTCTGCCCTGACTATCGCGCAAGAATCTTCTAGGCATCTGCAATTCATATATAAAACATTCTGCAAGGGTGAGCAATCAATTGCTCAGCAGTACCGCAATATGATTAACAAGTAAAAATGATTCAAAGTAAAGCAGTTATAGGAACAGAATTCATAATTCGCTTAGAAAACAAGTAAACATTTATAAACTGCATACCAAAACTAGCATGCTCTGTTAAACAATAACATCAGTTGTGTGCTGTGTACAAATACCGAAGTTTAATCCTAGCATGCCATTTTCATTTCCAAATCCACTGTATAACTCACTTGTTCAGTTACAAGAATCACAAAGCAAAATCAGATATTTACGGATATGTGAAGACAGCTGATCAGGCTATCAACACTGGACGGCTCTCACTGCCATTTATATACCTGTTCTGGAACTCAAAGACTAGCTAGGTCTCTAACCTACTAGACTAATCGGTTTATAGTGCGTGTAACCGAATTAGCCTCTTACGCCACCTCAATAGGCCTACTCTGGCCCCAATGTATCCCATATCTAACCATTTTATCCAGTTTTCAAAACACTTGTACCTATCTCATTTTAAAAATTATTTATTTAACCAACACACATATAAAATCCAGTTCGCAAATCATTTCATTCGAGATAGGTACCTTGCGAAGTTACTTTTCCCCAAAATAATTTGAAAACACTGATTTATAACTACAGGGGATACGTAACTTAAAATGTTCCTGTTCCATTACGAGAATAAAGAATTTAGCTATTCATACGTACTGAACCATAAAAGAATGGTCAGGGGTACTTGCCTTGCAGAGCGTTACGACTATCACTGATTGATTTTGATATACTTGAACGTTCGGGTTCTAATAGAAAAAAGACTGTCTCACTAGAAGACATCCCTGCTTCGCAGCAATCTATCTCAAGATAATATCCAGGACTCTCAGGGTTCTTCGCTTGGGAACCTCTAGGCATTTGCCGACTGATCACTAGATTATCTTAGTTCGATATCAATTCCTGAGTCCTTCGACTAGAACCTACAGAGCCGAAATACCCTTCGTTAGACGTCTAGGTATTATTGACATATCCTCAATAACACATCTACCCATTCGATATCAATTCCCGACTCATAATTTACATAGCCTTATAGTACATGCAACAGCTAGGGTCCACATACCTAAAACGTGGTTTGGCATTTACTTTTGTAAAATAAATATAAGCATCGTTTCAGTACATCAGGGTCATCGAATATTTTGCAAAATATTTCATCACAACACGTAATTATGATTCATACAATATTTATAATTAGGTAGTTATCCGTTCGATTAGTATTCCCGATAATACACAGGATACGTTCCCGTAATTTTCGAAATTCATTTCTCGAAAATTGGACAGCATCTCCTCTGTTTATCGAACTACCCGTCGAAACACAACGACGTCAAACCAACAATAATCATAATCCAACAATCCAACAAATCACACAATCCAAATTTCATAATTTCCCAATCACCGCTTTAACCCAACTAATTCTTATCATTATACGTATTTTATATATTTAATTCATATTTTATTATTTATTTTA
Source organism: Apium graveolens (assembly GCF_009905375.1). Classification (NCBI taxonomy): domain Eukaryota; kingdom Viridiplantae; phylum Streptophyta; class Magnoliopsida; order Apiales; family Apiaceae; genus Apium; species Apium graveolens. Next base: position 39,746,567 of record NC_133651.1, read on the forward strand.
AAATATTAGGAATTAGAATAAATCATCACAGTCCACCGTCCGCTCGTAATGAGTCATTGCGGTACGGCGGCAAAATTTTTGGGGTACCCGGTAATTCGGATTCCAACCGAACATTTCACCGATTAATTTTTAACTTTCGGATAATAATTACGGGAATTTATTCGAAATATTATACCAAATAGTTCGAGTAAATACTTTACGTATCTACTTCGAATTTTCAGAAATTAATCGAATTAATCACCAAAAATAACACTCGAATTTCATCACTGCAATTAATCAGAGAATCAGAAAAAAAAATCTATCATCACAAATGACACACGCACACGCGTGCATCAGTAGCACAGGAAACCCAACAAGAATAGAAAGGAAATGAAGCAGCACGATAACAGGTAGCAGAGTAACATGCGGCACACGCCACCCCTCCTCTCGGAAAAATCCGAGAGGCGGCAGCAACACAACCACAATACCCACCCTGAATCATATATACACACACAGAACACACGTACAACCGCAGAAACGATAAACTTTACAAACATGCGCCGCCACCGTGCTTCCTCGCTGGAAAATGGAGGAAGGGCAGCGGCATAACACAGAACAAAAGGACTCAAGGAACAACAAAACCGAATCAATAATTACCCGAAGCAGAAACGGCCAGAGGAAATGAATTTCCGGCAAACCGAACCTACCAAGGAATCAAAGAAACAGGGGTACACAAGAGGGAGAGAGAGACAAAGAGTCTGTATTATATTTATTTATTTTTATTAATCTTATCAAATAGTAACCAATCCCAGCAGTACACAAAGCCTATAAATTTCTGTAAGCTTAACACATGTCCTTATTCTTCTTGAAAGCCTTTTATTTAATCCGCGTTTCGATATCTACGAACCGAGATGAACGTAAAACGTTTCCCGAAAATCATGAAAATAGTCTTAAAATGCTAGAAATATCCCGAAATAATTGAATACGTAATTTTCATAATTTTAAAACAATTCCTGAAACACGGTTTATACCCGCTTTTTAACAATTAAACGAATCAACGCGCGGGTGAAATTAATCCCAAAAATTTCCAAAATAATTTTAAAATTCTCGAAATATTCCAAACTTATATAAATATGAGTTTCATAATTGTTTGAAGAATTCGGGTATTAAATACAGATTTTACGAATAAATACAATCAGAAAATCACTCAGGGCTAAATAATTAATGAAATATTGATTTCTAAATTTTATAAAATCCCATAAATAATTATTGTAATTATAAAACCATGAAAAAAAAATTTAGAGACATTCTAAATATTTATGCAAATAGATTTACACTAAGTTCACTTTTAAAAGTGAAAACGATTCAGTACAACTCAATAATTAATTACACAAACGACCCTATGCATCATAAATCACACATAAACAATAATAGAGCAACACATAGCAGTCAAAACCAATACACATATTTATTTAATTAAATATTTAATAATAACACCTTTAAAATAATATAAAAGTATACGAGTTGTTACAGAAAAGGTGGCATATGAATTGGCGTTACCTCCGCAAATGCAACATCTTCATAATGTATTTCATGTGTCTCTTCTAAAGAAGTATAATGTTGATGCGAGCCATGTGATCGAATTGGAACCAGTGGAAATTCAACCAGACTTGTCTTATGTGGAACAACGAATCTTAAACCGAAAAGAGAGGACACTTAGAAATAAAGTTGTACCTCTAGTCAAAATGTTGTGGTGAAATCCAATAGTGGAAGAATCAACTTGGGAATTAGAAAGTGAAATGGAAGAAAAGTATCCCCATCTATTTGTTTAGACTAGATTCTGGGGAAAAAATCATTTTAAAGAGGGTAGATTGTGACGACTAAGAATTTTGTGACGTAATTAAGTGAATAAAGTATGATTTATGTGATGTGATTATAAATTATGTGATTAAGGTGTTGATTAATTGTCTTTATTGTATATTAGTATCTGGGAGCGTAGATAGACGCGTTCCAATTTAAAGAGTCAGCTTAGGAGTTAAGCTATATTGTCGGTCCATCAGGTAGAACGGAACCCGTCCTAAAAAGGGATTAAAGTATTTAAAACGTGAAATATGTGTTATTATAGGAAATGAATGTTTAAGTAAAGTATTGTGTTCTAGTGACGTGTCGGTCAGTAATGATATTGTGAAGCGTATTAGAAACGCTGAGCGTCGGGCCGTCAGGCAGAACGTGACCCGGTACACGAAAAGAGGAATAATGATAAAAGGGAAATTTTTATGATCAGACATAAGTTATGATGTGTGAGTATACATGTTTGCTTGTCTGTATGCGTGATTACGCAATCTGTTGATATTTTTAAGGAAATTATTTGATATAAATAAGGTTTATTTAACCTTTGCACAATTTTATAAATTTGTCTGAGTAAGGTAAAGGCATGAGATTTGTTTTGTTATCTATTATGAGTAATAGTTGGAAAGCTAATTTCGAGATCTACGTCTTAAAATTGTCATTCACAATAATTTTCAACTTTCTGAGAGGGATATATTTAATATTCAATTTCTATCTTATTGGAGTAAAAAGAGAGAGTAAATCAAATTAAAAGGGGAATTAGTAAATTACTAAATTACCCATGTCCCCTTTCATATATAAGCTCATCCCCCCCCCTTTTTCTTTCTTTTTTTCCGTGGCTCCCTCTCTCTCTCTCTCTCTCTCTCTCTCTCTCTCTCTTTCTTTCTCATTCTCACTCTCGATCACTCCTTCTCTCTAGGCTTTCTTCTATCTCTCTCAGTATACCTCTCTTTTCCTTGTTTAATCTCACCAATCCTCCCTAAATCTTCTTGATAAACACCTATATGTAGGTAGAAGAGTGTGCATGTGTGTATATCCACTTGCATGTAGGTGTGTGTGTGTTGTGTGTGCTCGATGTTTGTGTGTTCACCCGAGAACCTCTCGGTTCTTGTTGTTCTTGTTGATATCATCTTGTTTAAGCATGATTCCTTGTAAATGAATGATATATAAGATGTGCATGTTAGTTATTTTAAGGAATTGATGGAAAAAAGGGGGTTTCATGGTTGGACACCCTCGAATGAGGGCACCACCGTGAAGCCACCACCACCGGTGATGAACTCTTCTGAACCGGTGGTGAGTTATGATGTGTAAACTGAACTCTAGACTATATAAACTCGAATTTTAGTGTTTGCATGTGGCGTTTTCTATAAATACGAATGGGTTTTTGGTTTCAAAAGAGATTAAGTTGATTTTTGATAATGAAATTGATGGTGGATTGTTGTTTATAGAAAGTAAAGAATAATTAAAATTGATTAGTGATTCATAAACTTGAATTGATGCATGCATGTTGTGATTTAGGTGAAATTCGAATTCTTGGATTTGTGTTAAGAAATTTAGTTGGTTTGATTGATAAAATGACTTGTGAACGATGTGTTATAGAAATTGTTAGGGCCGAATGATTGTTTTGTGTCAAGATTGAAATTAATCAAATAAACTTATGTGATTTGAAATTGGTGTTGATTGGTCAATAATTGTTGAAATTAAGATTATAGTTAAGCTTGTATATGGATTTAGAGTCATGCATGTAGAGAGAAGTGAATGCATGTACGGATAACTGGAAAATTTGACTAAGGTTTTGTGTTGCTAAGTGATGAATTGATGTAAATGAGTGTTTGATATAATGAAGAGATGAAATTGAATTGCATGTGAGCATGTATGTATGTTTTGGTTCGAATTATTGTTGATAAAGAAAATGATGTTAGTTTAAATGTTGGATTATGCTAAGATTAAAGATGCATGGTGTAATTTTGAGAAATTTGATTGTATATATATGATTATGGTTTAAATTTTTATGATTAAAAGAAAGGAGAATGATTCTTTAAAGGTTTTTGAATGAGTTATGTGTTTATGTGAATCAAAGTGAGTATTTGGTTGATTTTGTGTGATAAGGCCGAATAGGCCATAGAAATTAAAAGTCAAAAACTTGGTTTTGATGATCGAAAGGATGATTGAATGTGTATATGTGAATATCTATGAATTTGTTTGCTTGATTGTAGTATGTGGTTCGAATTAAGGAATAAAAGAAAAGGGAACTAAGTTGCTTGATTTTAAAAGCTATAAGTGATAGTTATGGTCGTAAAGATTTAGTTATGTATGAATCGTGTACTCGTATGAGTTATAATCATTTGATTTGAAGAATAGTTAAGGTTAAGCGAGTATAAGCTGATTATTGAGTATATAAAGGTATAAAGGTTATGAAAAAGGAATGTGTTATGTGCTATGTGCATGTGTGTATAAGTTATACTCGTATAGTTCGAGTCAAAAGAATAATCGAGTTATTGTATTGAGTGATCGTTCCGGGAACGAGAGTTGAGAATCTAATCAAGGTTTTAGTTTTGACTGTAGATTCGGAGCGTGAGGGTATTCAGGCTAGGAAAGGGAAAGGTATACTATGTGGCAGTAGTTTAACCTTCAAGAAAGCGAATTCAGGCAAGTAACTCTAATTACTTGTGTAAATGGTTATAGAGAGGATATTGTTCATGTCATGTAGAGTATTGAACTATTAAAATAACGTACCCCTGTTATTGATTATTGAGATACCTTGTCATTGATCTTATGAGCTTGTCATTGATAGTTTTATTGATTCAGCCCATTGGTAACCATTTTCTTGTTGTGATCACTTGATATACCATGAACTATTGTAAACCCTATAAGTACCTTTACCAACCCTTTTCTATGATGCTTCATTCCTTCTTTACCTTGTCCTCTATTGATCCTTGAAACGGTTTTGATTTCCCTAACTTGAGTACCATGTTATCATTGATCAAGATCCCTCAAATTAAACTTTGCTTATTCCTGATTTATTCCCTTAACTTTGAATTCTTGAAATTGAGCTTAAGAATGAGTTTCGACTTGAAAGAGTCCGAATGATTTCATATTCTTGGTAAATGAAAAGTGAATTTAGTAAACCTACCTTTTTCCAACTCAAGGTTTTCCAAACGAACTCCTGATGGATTGGATTGGGACCTAAGAGGCTAGTGGGAGTAGTCTAGTCATAGTAAGAGGCTAGCGGGGCTAGTCCAGTTTAAGGCTGAAATTATGCCATTGGTACCTTAAAGACCGGATGGAGTTCGATACGGCCTGATCACCCATATTATTATAAAATGAAAGATGAAGTGGTCCAATCAAGGGTTCCATAATGATTTTAAAAAGGAATTAAAATTTCCTATTTAGTAAGTGATTCTTTGAAAATGGAAAAGATTTATATTGCTTTGAAAAGAGTTGATTATGATATTGTAGAGCTTAAAGCTCGTGAACCCTGATTTTTGATTCTGTTAATCATATAATTGATTCCTTATAGTGAAAAGATTTGTCGCTTTCCATTTGAAAGATATGTTTTGATCCTTTAATGATTTGTGCTGAATGTCGGCTTTCACCCTTCTTTGAGCCTTGTTCCTTGAAAGCCCAAAATTTTATTCATAACACTTTTATAACCTGAAAGATAGAAATCTTCCACCTAGAACTGTTAAAGTAGAATGCCCTGAGATCAGTAAAGTATATTGTGGATTTTATATTGTAGAACTTCTGTTTAGTTCCTTGCTGAGTTTTATACCCATATGTTTTGTTTTAATCTAACTATGACAGTTAAGCAAGAAGATGGCCAGGCTTAGGCGCACTGCTCGTAAGAGCGTACCTGGTGGTCCCTATCGTGTTGAGGGCTTCCGGTTGCCAGAGTAGGTAGTAAAGTTTTTGAGTGAGCAAGCGCTTAGCCAGGGAGTTGTAAAGATACAATTGGTTATCTGTCGGTTCCAAACCGGGATCGACTATGTATATTTGATTTTATTTTGGGGTTGTAAGTTATAATTTATGGTTGGTAGTTGTAATCTTGTCTCATACTTTATCCTGTTTGATCCTGTTTGTAGCTAATCGGGGTTTATGCTTATTTAGTTAGTAGATTAAAGGTGTGTGGGTCCTCATTTCCTAACCCCGAGATTGAGGGCGTCACACCGTGTCCCACCTAGTCCTAAAAAACCCAGGGAAGAATGAGTCGTCCCTCACCCTCATGGACTGGGTAAACTCTTCCGAGTCCAAGTAGTTATTGATTGCCTTATCTTTCTCGGCCCGTAGCACCACCAGCTCAGCGTTGGACTCGCTGAGTTCCTCCTCCTTACGCTTCAGCTTCCGCTCCAAAGAGGTGTACTTCTTCTGCTGCCTTCTGAGGGCATTATCAGCTTTGTCAGAGGCCCTCTTCCATGATTCAGCTTGCCTCACAGCGCCTTGGAAGTAGGCGTTAGACTGAAACGAAACAATAAACAAAAGTGTAAGGCAAGTGAATGTTACAAGTAAGAAAGAGAAATTCAAGAAATAACCATACCGAGGCTAAGGACTGAGCTACCATGAGCATTATCCTCTCCAAGTTAGGAGTAGCCACCACATCGGTGAAGTCCTTGGGAGTTACGCCATGGTAAGACAAATCCCAGGCGTGCTTCGTGGATCCAACCACGGTATCCCCTTGGAGGAATCCCCAGAGAGGCTGAAAGGCGCCCGTAGCAGCAAAGATAGGTGCAACAGTAGTGATAGGGGCACTGTGGCCCTCAGCTCCCTCAGCCGGAACCTCCACCATAGGCTCATTATGCTTCTGTAGGAAGCTAGGCTCCGTAGCCTTCCCTCGAGTATCCAGGCCCACAAGGCGAGCCTTCTTCATCCTGGCAGTCTCCTCAATGAGAGGCATATTATCCTCATTGATCTCCTTAGCAGCTGCAAAATAAGAGAAAAAACAAGATAAGTGGTGTCAATAATGCATGAAACAAAATGAAAATGAGAAGGGAAGAAAAATACCCTGTTGAGAAGTAGAGGATAGCCCCACGTGGATGAGGGAGAACTCCTCTAAAAGAGTCCAGCTGATAGTGGCACCGTCATCCCGAGTAAGCTCCTCATAAATGATAGTTTTCTCGGGAGTTAAGTGAATGGATTTGAGGCTACCATCACTAAACTTCCCGAAAGAAGATCTGAAGAGGGTGCCCCAGTCACCATTCTCCCACCTTAACCCGACAAAACTATTCCTTTAATTTTGGTTATTGTCGGGAATGGAGGCGCTGTTAAAAATATGCTTACACTTGGGCCTTTATTTAACATAGACCCAACCACAATTACCAGAAGAACTGTTGTAACATTGAAAAACCTTCCTAAAAACAGCTACGGATAAGGGAAAACCTCCCCTAAGACAACAAACCATAAAACATAAAATGTTCCTCCAAGCGTTTGGAGGAAGCTGACATGGGTTTATTTGTAAATCAGCTAGAAGGTGAGGAATGAAGGGATGAAAATGAAACTTAAGCCCAGCATCAAGGGCATCTGTTAAACAAAAAGAGTATCGGGTTTCCAGTGGCAAGTACGATCGCCACCAGAAACTGGAACTAGCCTAAGGGGAGGGCGAATGTTATAACGTGCATTTAACTTATCATAATCTATATTGTGCCAAGTGTTGCAATGATTAAAAGAGTCGAGATGAGCAGTGGAGGGATATTCGCCCCCTAGTATTAATCATATCAATCAAAGACATGTAAGAAGAGCGGATCTCGACATCCTTACCTCATTTTGAAGCCGAGGCAATCTTGGCCGCTCTCTCAGCACCTTTGTCTACCATTAATGGAGAATGAGGAAGGCTTTGAAGCTTGGAAGGAGGCCGAAAAAGTTTTGAAGGCTGGAGAGTGTTGAGAGGAGAGTAGAAAGTTGGGGAGAGTAAGAAGTTGTGGAGAGTGGAAATGAGAAGTGTAAGATCACACCCCCCACACATCACTCTTATATAGCCCCTGGTAGGGCAAATTGGGCCTCAAAAAAGCCCATTCGGGCCCAAAAATAGAACATTCTAGCAGAATCCAGAAATAAAACTTAAAATTAAATAAATTTTAAGTGAATTCTGGAAGAATCCAGAAAGAGCCCTAGGAATTTTAGAGGATTCTGGAATTGGGCTAAAGAAGTAAGGCCCAACCCAAATTTTATTGGGCCTGTGGACATGAAAAGCCCTGTAGGGGTCCATGACTGAAATTCATGAACCCAAGTCTTTGGACCTAAAAAATATGTATAAAGCCCAGTGAAGGGCCCAAATGTTTGAATTGGAGGATAAAGGCCCATTTAGGTCAGGGAAAAACCCAGTCAGGAAGAGCCCAGATAATTGAAGAAAAGGATGGCCCAAAAACAAAGCCCAGGAAGATAGGGATAAAGTTGATTTTCTGACCTAATTCGACCAGAACTAATATTATGTTCTTGGTCGAATGATTGAGGTCGAAATGGTTTCGATCAGGGCTGAGAGAGTGGGATAATTCGACCAGAACTTGACCTTATTCGACCAGAAATTATATAGAGATTCTGGTCGAAGTTCTTGAGGTCGAAATAATTTCGATCAGGGCTATATAAGGAAGCTAATTCGGTCAAAAACAAGGGATTCTGACCGAAAGGATTAAAATTCCTGCTCGAAATAATAATAATAATAATAATAATAATAATAATATTAATAAAATATGTGAAAATCTTGGCCGAAATTCGACCAGGATTCCTGCTCGAAACATTCTTGCTCAAAACCCCGTCGACCAGGGCAAACAGATGATTAATTCGACCAGGATCCTGGTCGAACAGGATTCCTGGTCGAACCAGATATAAAAAAAAGAGAAAAAGGAAAAGAGAAAAAGAAAAAGAAAAAAGAAAAAGAGGGAAGAAAAATCCTGGAAAAAAATAATAATTAAAGGAAATTCCTTAAAATATTTCCTGAAAATGTAAATATTTTCAGAAAATAAGGAATAAATCCAGAATTAAGGGAAAAATTCTTGAAAATTAAGGATAAATCCCAGAATTGAGGGGAAAATCCAGAAAATTAAGGAAAAATCTCATAATTAAGGGAAAAAATCCTGAAAATTAAGGATAAATCCCAGAATTGAGGAAAAAATCCAGAAAATTAAGGAAAAATCCCAGAATTAAGGGAAAAATTCCTAAAAATTAAGGATAAATCCCAGAATTGAGGGAAAAATCCATAAAATTAAGGAAAAATCCCAAAATTAAGGGAAAAATTCCTAAAAATCAAGGATAAATCCCAGAATGAAGGGAAAAATCCAGAAAATTAAGGAAAAATCCCAGAATTAAGGGAAAAATTCCTGAAAATTAAGGAAAAATGCCAGGGTTCAGGGAAAATACCTGGAAATTAAGATAAATTCCTAAATAATAGAGATTAAAGCAAATCGTTGTAAATGTGTAGGTCGCTCCATACTTTACGCAAAACGATACCCTGTAAGGGAACGAATGAACTTAACTTCTGCGAAACCTAGTCACTGTTTCCCAAAAGTTGGGGGGTAAATGATAGGGAATAAATATATCCTGATTACGTAGTTAATGTTGCATTAATTACACGTGATTTGGGCTACAAGGCCCAATAAGAAGATGTATGACATTCAGACCAAAAAGGTTAACACATTGATCAGGCCTGATGGACCAGATCAAACCTGATGGAACAAAGAAGGCCCAAAACCCTGAATATTAATTAATTTCATAATTAATTAATAAGGGAGAAAACAGCTATTAAGATAAGTTCTAGTGGGGATATAAATCCTTGTGGATTGGCCTCCAAGGAACCTCATGGGATAAGGAATCAGCTTCCTACTTCCTAGGACTCCAAAGTCCATTCTAATTCTGAGACTAGACAACCAAGTCTCCTAACCCAAGTCCAATTTAAGGACTCCCAACATCTATATAAGGGGCCTCACCCCACAAATCAGAACTACATTTTTTGACTTGATCCTCAGCAGTCAGCAAGGTACGTAGGCATCTTGTTAAGGCAGATCAAGTCACGAAACACAAGAGCAGTCAAATCGAGCCTCAAAGCTCACGTTCCTTAGTAATAAATACAGCAATTATTATACCTTAGTTTTTAATCCATAACAAGGTGCCATTGTTAGAGATTTAGAATTTGGAGAGAGAGAGAATTTGCTTTAAAGAAGAAAGAAATTAGAGCAATTGAATCTTGAGAATGATAAAAGAAATGAATAAAAGTAAATTTGCTTTTATACTATCTCAGAAATTAACTGTCAAAAATAATAAAGTGAAATAAAGTAACCAATAAAAATGGCCCAAAATAGCCGTTTAAAAATAAATAAACTGTAAAAATTCAGTCACTTATCCGTCGTTGTCATGCTTACAAGCTGTAAGTATACTCGATGGATAATGTTCAGGGAATTAACGGCTAGGATTGAGACAATTCGATGGATGCGGATAAATCAGTTATCCGTCGAGTTATAAAATATTTCAGAAAAATAGTTGATTTTATTGACAAATTGTATTCTGACGGATGATCAAACTCGATGGATAATGATCATCCGTCGGGATGTAAATTTTGACTTAGCCAAAATTTCATCCAAAACAGAAAAATCAATTAAATTTCTGGCTACATTGCAACTTGCAAAATATCTGAAATGATTCAGGAATGATTAAGCATACCTAACTCACTTACCAACCTTGAGAAGGTGGATTCATCAATTGGCTTGGTAAATATGTCTGCAAGCTGCTTTTCACTTGGAACAAAATACAGTTCCACAATACCATTCATCACATGTTCTCTTATGAAGTGGTACTTGATGTCTATGTGCTTTGTTCTTGAATGTTGTACTGGATTTTCAGTGATGGTAATTGCACTTGTGTTATCACAGAAAATAGGAATCCTATCCACTTGTAGACCATAGTCCAATAATTGGTTTTTCATCCACAAAATCTGTGCACAGCAAATACCAGCAGCAATGTATTCAGCTTCAGTTGTAGAAGTAGAAACTGAATTTTGCTTTTTACTGAACCAGGACACAAGCTTGTTTCCTAGAAATTGACATGTTCATGTTGTATTTTTGTGTCTATTTTACAACCTGCATAATCTGTATCTGAATAACCAGTTAGATCAAAACCAGAATCTCTAGGGTACTAAATGCCAAGTTTTGGTGTTCCCTTGATATATCTGAAAATTCTCTTAATAGCCACTAGGTGAGATTCTCTAGGATCATCCTGAACTCTAGCACAAAGACAAGTAGCAAACATTATATCTGGCCTACTAGTTGTTAAGTACAGAAGTGAGCCAACCATGCCCCTATAACTTGAAATATCCACAGGTTTTTCAGTAGTGTTTAATTTAAGCTTACTTGTAGTGGCCATAGGAGTTTTTGCAGATATACAGTCCATTAGATCAAACTTCTTTAAAAGATCATGAATGTATTTAGTTTAACTAATGAATATTCCATCACTAACTTGCTTAACTTGTAAACCAAGAAAGTAAGTTAGTTCTCCCATCATGCTCATTTCATACTTACTTTTCATCAATTTGGAAAACTTTTTCCAAAGTTTTTCATCTGTAGAGCCAAATATAATATCATCTACATAAATTTGAACAAGTATACTAGAGCCATTAACATTTCTAAAGAATAAAGTGTGATCCACAATACCTCTTGTGAAGTGATTTTCCAAAAGGAACTTTGATAAAGTGTCATACCAGGCTCTAGGTGCTTGCTTCAGTCCATAAAGTGCTTTTAAAAGATAGTAGACATGATTTGGGAAATTTGGATCTTCAAAACCAGGAGGCAAACATCCATTTGATAGACCTTGAAATTGGCATGGGCTGCATAAGCTAAGAAAATTATGATGGCTTCAAGTCTTGCAACATGAGCAAAAGTTTCTTCAAAATCTATTCCTTCTTGTTGACAATAGCCCTTAGCAACCAATCTAGCTTTATTCCTGACCACTATGCCATTTTCATCCATCTTGTTTCTGAATACCCATTTGGTGTCAATTAGATTCTTTTCTTTAGGCTTGGGTACCAGCTTCCATACTTTATTCCTTTTAAATTGGTTTAGCTCCTCCTGCATAGCTAAAATCCAATCAGGATCCAACAAAGCTTCTTCTACCTTCTTTGGTTCTTCCTTAGATAGGAAGCTGCTATATAGACATTCTTCTTGAGTTGCTCTCCTTGTTGGAACTCTAGAAGATACATCACCAATGATGAGCTCAAAGGGGTGATCTTTTGTCCATTTTCTTTGTTGAGGTAGATTAGCTCTAGATGAAGAGGCCTCATTGTTATCATGATGTGTAACTGAGTTTTGATTATTAAAAACTCCCCCTGAGTTTATGGATCTTTGATTTGATGACCCGATGGATGGAGCATTTTGAGTTCCGACGGATGAAGCTGATTGTCTCCCGACGGATAAAACATATTATCTCCCGACGGATGAAGCATTTTGCAACTCGACAGATGTTGAATTTTGTGCTTCATTAGTAATAGATTTTTCTGAAATATCCTTTGTCATTGTTTTCTGATCACTTTCATCATCACTATCATCACTAACCATCTCAACCTTATCAAATTTAAGGCTCTCATGGTAATCTCCATCTTGCAATCCTTCAATCTTCTTATCATCAAACACAACATGTATTGATTCCATAACAATGTTGGTTCTTAGATTGTAGACTCTATATGCTTTACCAACAGCATATCCAACAAAAATTCCTTCATCTGCTTTAGCATCAAACTTTCCATTATGATCAGTTTGATTTCTCAAGATATAACATTTGCAGCCAAAGACATGAAGAAAATTTAGAGTTGGCTTCTTGTTATTGAAAAATTGATAGGGTGTCATACATTTTGCTTGATTAACCAAAGAAATATTCTGAGTGTAGCATGCAGTATTTACAGCTTCAGCCCAGAAGGTAACTTTGATTCTTCAAGCATTGTCCTTACAGCTACAATAAGTGATATGTTATTTCTTTCCACTACTCCATTTTGTTGTGGAGTTCTTGCTGCTGAAAACTCATGCATAATCCTATTCTCTTCACAAAATGCTCTCATAACATATTTCTTGAACTCAGTTCCATTGTCACTCCTGATTCTTCTAACTTTGAAATCTGGATGATTGTTGACTTGCCTTATGTGATTGATGATGATTTCACTAGCCTCATCTTTAGACTTTAGGAAATATGTCCAAGAGAACTTTGAGAAATCATCTACAATTACTAGGCAAAATCCTTTCCTTGAGATGGACAATCATTGAATCAAGCTTCTTCCTGAATGATGCTTTAATCTGCTTTCCTTTCTGGAAGGCATCACACAGTCCATCCTTAGAAAACTCCACTTGAGGAATACATCTAACCAGTTCTTTCTTGACAAGCTCATTCATGGTCTTGAAGTTTAGATGGGACAGCTTCTTATGCCACAACCAACTTTCATCTTGACTTGCTTTACTGAGAAGACAAGTGACAAATTCTGCATTTGATGAGTTGAAGTCAGCTAGGTACACATTTCCTTTTCTCACTCCAGTGAGAACCACTTTGTTGCTCCTTTTGTTTGTCACAACACAGGCTTCTGAATTGAAGGTTACTGAATTGCCTTTATCATAAAGCTGGATGATACTCAACAAATTATGCTTGAGACCATCCACTAAGGCAACCTCTTCAATGATGACATTGTCTTTAGTAATCAAGCCATATCCCACAGTATAACCTTTGCTGTCGTCTCTAGAAGTAATACTTGGGCCAGCTCTCTTCTTGAACTCTATAAGCAGGGTAGAATCTCCAGTCATGTGTCTTGAACAATCACTATCCAAGTACCACATTTTCTTTCTGTTTCCCTGCACACATCAAAACCAAATCAAGTTAATTTTGGTACCCAAGTTTCCTTGGGTCCTTCCTTGTTAGCTTTCTTCTTTTGTTTCTTAGGTTTGATCTCATTTGACTTGGGGATATCAGATTCATCCTTAGTCATCTGAGTTGGACCTTTGAAACCAGTCATTAAAACAACATTATCATGCATATTTTGATTAACAGGAAAAGGCATACTGTTTACAAGCATGTTATTCCAGTAGGGCATGCTAAATGGCATTTGAGGCATGCTAAATGCAGCATAATAAGGATTAGGTGCAAATGGCATATTAGCAAATTGTGCATTCATATTCTGTGCAGACATAGCATTCATAGGCATAGAAGGCATGGCATTCATGTTAGGAAAGGAAGATGGTACAGATATAGGAGTAGGCATAACAAGTTTGGAATTAACAGACAGATGACTAACACTACCACACTTAACACAGATTTTTCTTGGAGCATATTTATCAGGTGTGTAGTTGTTATGTTTGTTAATCCCTACTTTCCCATTTCTATTTTTTTTTCTTTTTAGTTTCTGTTTTAACCTCAATCTTTTCTAATCTGTCATTCAATTGCTTGATAGATAGATGACCAACATTCACTTTCTTCTCCTTCTTCACTTGACTTGATTCTCTTGGAACAAAGTTTTTGGAAACTGATCCATATTTTTTATTTAACTTAACAAGCTTGGCTTTGCTCACAGGTTTGCTCACAGCCGACGGATGATGATTTGTGTCACTCGACGGATAATTCAACATCTCATCATCCGTCGAGTCCACATCTATTAGCAATCCTTCAATCAAATTGGATTCCAGCTTCTCCTTACTCTTTATCCAGGCTGCATCACAAAAGGACTCAATACCTTGAACTTTGGTGATTTGAGCATGAACATCCCTAGATGATTTCCATGCCTTAATCACCTCCTGTTCTCGTTCAAGTTGCTTCTTCAAAATCTCTTCTTTCTTCAAGGACTCAGTTAATTCCTCCTTAGCAATCTTACATTCTATTCTCAATTTCTCAAATTCAATAAACTGAGACTCTAGCACATTATTCCTCTCACTTAAAAACAGATTGTTTTCTTTGATTTTAGCATTTTCCTTAGTGAGAGACTTAAGTGTAACACACAAATGATATAATTCTGTAGACATGTCATTAATTGCATCATTACACTCAGCTTTAGATAAATATGCTAGGTTAGTGGTGATTACCTGATTACTTGAAGAACTTGTTTCTGTTTCATCAGATTTGGCCATTAGGGCTAGATTTACATAGCTGACATCTTCATCCTCATCCAAACCATCTGCTGCCTAGTCATTTTCTTGTGTAATAAAAACCCTTTTCCTTTTATTTGGGAAACTCAAAATACTTCTGTCTATAATCCACAGGCTCAAACTTCTTCTTGCTGGAATCTGACTTTCTACACTCACTGGAAAAATGCTCTGCCAAGCCATATTTGAAACATTTGAATTTTGATTTATCCACCATGTTTCTATTTGGCTTAGCTGCTCCAAAGTTCTTCTTGAACTTGAGCTTGGAAAATCTTCTGGAAAGGAATGCAAGATGTTCATCAATATCATCTATATCATCTTCGCTCAAAGAATCTTCATTTTCAGCTACTAGCCCCTTGCCCTTGTTTTCACAGACCTTTGAAGTAGACTCAACAACTTCTACCTTCACCTCTTTCTCTTTCTCCAACTCAGCAACCAGTGCTATGGACCCTCCTTTCTTCCTTCCTTTATCCATCCTCTCATCTTGCTCTATTTCAAGCTCATAAGTTTTCAGGATGCCATACAGTCTCTCCAAAGTAAACTCCTTGTAATCTTGAGAGTTTCTCAATGAGACTATCATTGGTTTCCATTCCTTTGGAAGAGATCTAAGAAACTTGAAATTGGAGTCTTTTGTCTGATAGACTCTTCCATGCAACTTCAGAGCATTTAGTAGTTTTTGGAACCTACTAAAAATCTCAGTGAGAGACTCACTATCTTCACAATGAAAATGCTCATATTGCTGAAATAATAGCTGCATCGTATTCTCCCTTACTTGCTCAGTACCATCACAGATAATTTGAATTGTGTCCCAAACTTCCTTGGTTGTATTACAGTTAATGATGTTATCAAACATATCACCATCAACTCCATTGAATAATATATTCATGGCCTTCTTGTCTTTCATGACTTGCTCAATATCAGGATCTGACCATTCATGCCTAGGCTTGGGAACAGATGGTTCATTCCCTGTTGCAGCTCTCATTGGTACATTAGGGCCTCTCTATGCAATCCACATAGGCCTCATCTTGAGAAAGAAGATGTAGGTGCATCTTCACCTTCCAGTGGTGATAATTATCTTTGTCCATAAATTGATTCTTGACTCCAACATCCTTCTTGTTCATCTTGCTGTTTGTTGTGATCTTTAAACTCTCTGTACTTCAAGAGCTTGCTCTGATACCAATTGTTATTCCCTAACAATACAACAAGAATTACAGAAGGGGGGGTTGAATGTAATCCTGGCTTCTTTTTGGGATTTATGAAAAATGGTTTAACTCAATTTATATCTAACTGTTTGATTTGCAAAGTGCGGAATACAGAGTTAAGTTAATCAAACATAAAGTAATAAAAACTCAGGTCTTTAAAACTTTCAGGTGGATTTGAATGTATCCAACAGATATATATATATATATATATCAAGAGAACCCTGTGAAGCTTGAATAGCTCACAACTGCAGTTACAAATATGAACAACTAAACTTGCAGAGAAATGCTACAGGATACATCTTACAAATGTTTCCTTGAAAAATGTGTTTGTTTAGTCTATTTGTTGTTGTTATTCTACTTGCTACACTTGGTTTATATATCACCAAGTTTACATAGAATAAGACAAGATAATAAAAAAACCTATCAAATCTAACTCTATGTTGCTTCACTACTCTATTCCAGCATCTTTGAATATCTTTATAATAGCATGGAAATGGTAATGCTTCTTTGTTCTCAAAACCCTACTAAACAGGCTGCCACATTCCTTTTGCAGACACTCGATGCATGTGACTGTGTCGTAACTGTCAACAGATATTTGAATTGATCATCCGTCGGGTACATGCTTGTTATCCGTCGGGTAGCCTTGTTGATCATCCGTCGGGTAGCTTTGTTGATCATCCGTCGGGTAGCCATTTATCACTTGACTCCATTTCATTTGTGCAGAATTACAGGACATCTTATATTTATATATAATCAACCTATTCTGCACATCTACTAGCACTCTACATGATTCATAAGCTACTACAGAATCTATACAAAGTTGTTTACAGAAATGTGCTACAATACTTATTATTATATAAGCTACTCACCCGGTGGATATAAATTAGTCATCCGTCAGGACTATATTGAGTCATCCTTCAGGACTATAATTGATCATTCGTCGGGTGCTACAAAATTCACTAAGTTAAATCTACTAAGGTGTTTTGTTTAACTTATCATCAAGTACACAACATATTCCTAACAAACTCAGAGATATCGATACATCAAAATTCACTAGAGAACTCTGAATTATCGACAAGTCAAATTGACTAGAGAACTCTGAGTTATCGACAAGTCAATAAGCCACTAGAGAACTCAGAGAAATCGATAAGTCAAAGTAAAGATATGAAGATTAGAGATCTCGACAAACCAAATTCTCTTATAGAGAACTATGGAGATCTTTAGGTAAAATCTCAATGTACAAAATTGCAGACCAGTTCAATATCCAAGATTTACAATCAACAAAAAATCCAACCAGATGGATTGACAAGTCTACAAAAAGCTGCTTGAAGAGTGTGCAAGATCAAGGGTGAAGATTAAATGACAATGGAAGATCAAAGTTAACACAGTATGCAAAGATATGCTAAGCCAGAAATGGAAGATATACTTTTCCTAAAATGGAAATGACAAGTGACATTTTACTAAAGTTAATAGCATGTCTTATTATACACTGTGTAAACCAATAGTTAACTAAATTATAAAGTTAACACTGGTCCTTTGTTAGTAGTAACAATTTAGATCAGGAACTGTTGTACTCTCTCAAGAAAGAAGCTAAGCTCTTTATCAACAAAGAGCCTAGAAATTTTGTAGCAAAATATTCTTAATTTTAATATAAAATTAAGTGAGTTTTGAAAGATCTGTATTCTTCATTATTGCATGTTTAATTTTGCATGAACACATTTCACTACAACAATTGATATATTTTGTTCACAGCCAAAATAGTTCAAGAAAAGCATTAAAAACACAAAAACACATTCACCCCCCCTGTGTGTAACTCATTACCTAACAAGTGGTATTAGAGCAAAATCTGAAAGTAATAAGATTTAAGATCTTGGAAGAATGAATACATAGAAAATCAGTAGCATCAAATTCCTACCTTTGACAAAGCTAACTACATTTTTTGGAAAAAGAGAATATTGTTGTTTATCAGGATGGCCAATCCACTCTATATTCAGATGCTCAAAAATGGGCCCTTCACTCCTATGGTTAGAGTTGAAGAATCAACATATGGTGATATGGTTATTCTAGCTCATTATGCTCCAAAAGACCCTTCTGAGTACACTGAGCCTAAAAAAGAGAAACTTTCCCTGGATAGTGGCTTGCAACTGATATTGATAAAGTCACTTGACAATATAATGTACAACAACATTGTCAACTGTGACACTGCCAAGCAACTCTGGGAAAAGATTGAAATACTCTATGAGGGAACTGCGGAAGTTAGATCTAATCAAAGAAGGATACTGATTTTACAATATGAGGGTTTCATGGCCAAGCCAAAAGAAAGTATCACTGATGTGTTTGAAAGGTTCAATAAGCTGATAAATGACTTGCAGCTCCATGACAAATACTATGAAGCTGAAGAGGTGAACTTGAAGTGTTTGCTCACACTACCTGATCATTTGGAACAGAAAATCTCAGCAATCATAGAAGGGAGAGATCTAAGCAGGATAACATTGGAAGTTCTTTATGGAATATTTAAAACTTATGAATTAAAAATGATTCAAAGAAAACAATTAAAAACTGGTCAAGGGCATGTTGTAGATGGTTCAAGTGCTCTAATTGTCAATGAAAGCCAGACCTCTAATGATGAGCCAAGATCCCAAACTCTAATTGCCTCAACAAGTGAGCAAAGAACAAATGATTCACAAGAAATTGAGCTACCGTATAGACCGAATCTATCAGTATTCGATATTTAGTTTCCTTATATACTGATTTCTTCTTAGTAACTGCTTTGACTTTAGGCTTTAAAGGCTTGGACTTCTCTCATATCTTCTCTTTTCCCCTTATGATTCCTATCAGCAGTTAAGATGGCTTGGAACCTAAGAGATATTTCAGCATCTGCCTGACTCACCTCCCTTATGACTACCCCTTTGGTTGGTCTGTTAAAAAGATCATCTTTATATGGATCTTTAGAGATAACAACAGTATTAATATTTTCTGTCTTCATGGAATTCTTGAAATCTTCATCTATTTGCCTTAGCTGTTCTAGATCAACTCCAGTATTTTCTTTTTCAAAGATTCTTCTACTCACCTTAGAGTCAAATGCTTGAATCTTTGGATCCTTGTAGAATAGAGTTGTCTTTCTACCTTTTACTTACAAAGTTTGTAGATAATGACTTGCTTCTGCACCAGCTTCTATCTCCAAAATATCTTGGTCTTCATCAGCATTTGTCACTTTTAAAGTTTGTTGAGTTGTTGTAGTCACAATCAGTTCTTTAACGCTTCTTTCACTTGTCTTACTTTATCCACCTTTTCTGGATTGAGACATAATGATTGTTTTTGATGAACCACTAATCCTAAGTAGCTCTCCACCTCTTCTCCTTACTCCATTCTTGACCTAGTGATTGCTTTTGATGAACCACTAATCCCAACTAGTTCTTCACCTCTTCTCCTTACACTATCCTTCTGTCCCTTCTTATTACTTCCATCAGGATTTTCATCATCAGCATTTGTCAATGCTAGCTGCTTGTATTTAGAATTAATAATCTTCTCCCCCCTTTTGTCATCATCACCAAGCAGTAGAGAAAGAATCAGGTTCATTGAATTATGTACCTCTGTAAGTTGTGCAGACATCTGAACTTGCTTAGCTTCCAATCTAGCTTGATTGGCTTCAATTGAAGTTTGTCTCGAAACAATTGGTGCAATCTGCTTATGAATTTCCTGATGAAAAGTCATCTTTGAAGCAATCAATGATTCTTTGATCTGATTGATTTGAGAATTAGTTGCTTCTTGAGTTGTATGTAAGGATCTGACAACCAGAGTAGATGCTTCCAAATGAATCAGCATATCAAGATTTTGAATTCTCTGTCCAGCTGTTTCTAGATGTTCAACAACATGAGTTCTGGAAATAGGATATGTAGCATCTTTTCATTTAGTATTCCAGATTTCATCAAAATAATCATGCTTCTTCTTGGCATCTAACTCCTTCATTTTCTATTGCCTTACATGATTAGGCATATCTTCAGGGAAGAAAAGATCATCCTCAGGATCTATAAGAGCATTAACAATGTTGTGTATATGTTGTGTACTTGATGATTTCATGAACAAAACACCTTGGTAGATTTTAATCATTGAAAATGTAGCACTCGACGGATAAGGATTATAGCCCCGACAGATAACTCATTTTGGTCCCGACGGATGATGACTTATTATCCATCGAGTGAGTAGCTTATGTAACAATAAGTCTGTAGCACATTTCTGCATACACATTGTTTAGAATCTGTAGTAGTACTTAAGTCATGTTGACTTTAACTAGATATGCAGAATAGGTTGATTAATTGTATATAGATGATGTCTTGTAATTCTGCATAGATGAAATGAAGTCTAGTGCCTGATTGCTACCCGGCGGATAAACAACAATGAATTCGACGGATGATCAACAACTCGATGGATGATCATTAATTCGACGGATGATCATAAACCCGACGGATAAAGAATTCAAATATCTATTGATAGTGACAACACAGTCACATGCGTCGAGTGTATGCAAATGGAATGTGGTAGCCTATTCAACTGGGTTTTCGAGAACAAAGAAGCATTGCCATTTCCATGCTATTATGAAGATATTCAAAGATGCTGGAATAGAGTAATGAAGTAGCATTATATTAGACTTGATAGTTTTTGTTTTATTATCTTGTCTTATTTCTTTGTAATCTTGGTGATATATAAACCAAGAAGCAGTAATAGAATAGAAACAAAAGGAACTAAGCAACCAAGAGAGAAACATTTGTAAGCTATATTCTTAGCATTTCTCTCATTCTTAGTTGTTATCATTTTGTAAGCAGCTGTAAGCTTTTTACACACAGAGTTCTCTCGATATATATTATATATCTCTGGTGGAATCATTCAAATCCACCAGAAAGTTTTTAAAGACTCTTGTTTTTAATTACTTGTGTTTTGATTCATTTCAAGTAACTATTCTATATTCTGCTAATCAATTCACACTTATATATATATTTGAGTTAGAACATTTTTATTCAAGAAAAAGTTTCAAGAATTCCATGTAACCCCCCTTTTGTAATTCTTGTTACATTGTTAAGGGACTAACAATTGGTCTCGGAGCAAACTCTTGAAGAACAAAGAGTTTAAAGATCAAAACAATACAGCAAGATGAACAAGAAGGATGTTGGTAGTCAAGATTCCTTTTCTGGATAAAGATAATTACCATCATTGGAAGGTAAAGATGCATCTTCATTTTCTTTCTCAAGATGAGGCCTATGTGGACTGCATAGAAAGAGGCCCTCATGTACCAATGAGAGCTGCAACTAGAAATGAGCCATCAGTTCCCAAGCCAAGGCATGAATGGTCTGATCCTGATATTGAACAAGTCAGGAAGGATAAAAAGGCCATGAATATCCTGTTTAATGGAGTTGATGGTGATATGTTTGACAACATTATCAACTCCAAAACTGCCAAGGATGTTTGAGATACTATATAGATCATCGGTGATGGCACTGAGCAAGTTAGAGAAAACAAGATGCAGCTACTGATTCAGCAATATGAGCATTTTCATAATGAAGAAAGTGAGTCTCTCACTGACATTTTTACTAGGTTTTAAAAACTGTTAAATGCTCTAAAGTTGCATGGAAGGGTGTATCAGACAAAAGACTCCAATCTGAAATTCCTAAGATCTCTTCCAATGGAATGGAAACCAATGACAGTCTCATTGAGAAACTCACAAGATTATAAGGAGTTTACTTTGGAGAGACTGTATGGCATCCTGAAAATTTATGAGCTTGAAATAGAGCAAGATGAGAGGATGGAGAGAGGAAAGAAGAAAGGAGGGTCCAGTGCACTAGTTGCTGAGTTAGAGAAAGAGAAGGAGATGAAGATGGAAGCTGTTCAGTCAACTTCAAGGGTCTGTGAAAGCAAGGGCAAGGGGTTTGCAGTAGAAAATGAAGATTCTTTGAGCCAAGATGACATGGAAGACATTGATGAACATTTAGCATTTCTTTCCAGAAGATTTGCCAAGCTCAAGTTCAAAAAGAACTTTGGAGCAGCCCAGCCAAATAGAAACATGGTGGATAAATCAAAATTCAAATGTTTCAAATATGGCTTGGCAGGGCACTTTGCCAGTGAGTGTAGAAAGTCAGATTCCAGTAAGAAAAAGTTTGAGCCTGTGGATAATAAGCAAAAATACTTTGAGCTGCTCAAACAAAAGGAAAGGGCTTTCATTACACATGAAAATGACTGGGCAGCAGATGGTCTGGATGAAGATGAAGATGTCAGCTATGTCAATCTAGCCCTAATGGCCAAGTTTGATGAAACAGAGACAAGTTCTTCAAGTAATCAGGTAATCACCACTAACCTTGCACATTTATCTAAATCTGAGTGTAATGATGCCATAAATGACATGTCTACAGAATTATATCATTTGCGTGTTACACTTAAGTCTCTTACTAAGGAAAATACTAAAATCAAAGAAAAAAATTTGTTTTTAAGTGAGAGGAATAATGTGCTAGAGTCTCAGTTCATTGAAAATGGGCAAAAGATCACCCCTTTGAGCTCATAATTGGTGATGTTTCTTCGAGAGTTCAAACCAGGGGAGCAACTCAAGAAGAATGTCTATACAATAGCTTTCTTTCCAAGGAAGAACCAAAAAAGGTAGAAGAAGCTTTATTGGATCCTGATTGGATTTTAGCTATGCAGGAGGAGCTAAACCAATTTGAAAGGAATAATATATGGAAGCTGGTGCCCAAGCCTAAAGGAAAGAATCCAATAGACACCAAATGGGTATTCAGAAATAAGATGGATGAAAATGGCATAGTAGTCAGGAACAAAGCTAGATTGGTTGCTAAGGGCTATTTTCAATAAGAAGGAATAGATTTTGATGAAACATTTGCTCCTGTTGTAAGACTTGAAGCCATCAGAATCTTCTTAGCCTATGCAGCCCATGCCAATTTCAAGGTCTATCAAATGGATGTCAAAAGTGCCTTTCTGAATGGAGATTTGGAGGAGGAAGTCTATGTCAGTCAACCTCCTGGTTTTGAAGATCAAAATTTTCCAGAACATGTCTGTTATCTTTTGAAAGCACTTTATGGATTGAAGCAAGCACCTAGAGCCTGGTATGACATTTTATCAAAGTTCCTTTTGGAAAATCATTTCACAAGAGGTACTGTAGATAAAACTTTATCTTTAGAAATGTTAATGGCTTTAGTATACTTGTTCAAATTTATGTAGATAATATTATTTTTGGCTCTACAGATGAGAAACTTTGCAAAAAGTTTGCTAAATTGATGCAAAGTAAGTATAAAATGAGTATGATGGGAGAACTAACTTACTTTCTTGGTTTGCAAGTTAAGCAAGTTAGTGATGGAATATTCATTAGTCAAACTAAATATATTTTTGATCTTTTAAAGAAGTTTGATCTAATGGATTGCACATCTGCAAAAACTCCCATGGCTACTGCAACTAAGCTTGAATTAAACACTACTGAAAAGTCTGTGGATATTTCAAGTTATAGGGGCATGGTTGGATCACTTCTGTACTTAACATCTAGTAGTCCAGATATAATGTTTGCTACATGTTTATGTGCTAGATTTCAGGCTGATCCTAGAGAATCTAACTTAATAGCTATTAAGAGAATTTTCAGATATCTCAAGGGAACACCAAAACTTGGCATTTGGTACCCTAGAGATTCCGGTTTTGATATAATTGGTTATTCAGATGCAGATTATGCAGGTTGTAGAATTGATAGAAAAAGTACAACAGGAACCTGTCAATTTCTAGGAAACAAGCTTGTGTCCTGGTTCAGTAAAAAGCAAAATTCAGTTTCTACTTCTACAGCTGAAGCTGAATACATTGCTGCTGGAAGTTGCTGTGCACATATTTTATGGATGAAAAATCAATTGCTAGGCTATGGTTTGCAAGTTGAAAGGATACCTATTTTCTGTGATAACACAAGTGCAATTACCATCACTGAAAATCCAGTACAACATTCAAGGACAAAGCACATAGATATCAAGTACCACTTCGTAAGGGAACATGTAATGAATGGTACTATGGAACTACATTTTGTTCTAAGTGAGAAGCAGCTTGCAGATATCTATACCAAGATACTGGATGAATCCACATCTTCAAGGTTGGTAAGTGAGTTAGGTATTCTTAATTATTCTTAAATCTATATGAGATAATTTGCAAGTTAACAAGCAGCCAGAAATTTAATTAATTTTTCAATCTTGGATGAAATTTTGGCTAAGTCAAAATTTACATCTCGATAAATGATCCTTATCCATCGAGTTTGATCATCCGTCGGTATACTATTTGCTAATAAAAATCAATTATTTTTCTGGAATATTTTATGACTCGACAGATAACAGTCTATCTTTATCCGTCGAATTGTCTTAATCTCAGCCGTTAATTTCCTGAACATTATCTATCGAGTATACTTACAGTTTGTAAGCATAACACGACGGATAATGGGTGGAATTTTTACAGTTTATTTTTAAACGGCTATTTTAGGCAATTTTAATTGGTTACTTTATTTTACTTTATTATTTTTAGCAGTTATTTTTGAGATAGTATAAAAGCTTATTTCATTTCAATTGCTTTTCTTTTATCATTCTCAAATCAACTGCTCAAATTTCTTTCTCTTTCAAATCACTTACTCTCTCTCTTCAAGCTCTCATTGTCTAACAATGGCGCCCGTTGTCAAGATTATGTCTCAAATTGGGTTTATTTATGAGAAGAACAATTTCACTGCACTAGTAAACAAGGGTATTCAATAATCCGGTGACTATCACAAGATGATGGACTTTGTGAAGAATTGCAAGCTTAGCTATGCCATGCTGGAATCTCCCATAATCTTTTGTGAAGTTGTTGAAGAGATGTGGACCACTGCTACATACAACTCAACAGATAAGACCATCACTCTAACCATTAAAGGTAAAGAATTCTGTATCAATAGTGATGTTATAAAAGCATGTTTCAAGATTCCTGATAACATTGTGACCTCACCACATACTGACACTGATATAATCAATATGCTTAATTCCATGAACTATGCTCTTTCTACTTCTAAGTTAAGTGACATTAGGAGACTGGGCCTTAGGAAAGAATGGAGTTTTATGTGTGATGTAGTGACAAAGGTCTTTTCAGGTAAATTCAGTAATTTTGATTCAGTCAATATCTCCATGCTTAACATGCTCTACATGCTAGTTACAGATAAGTTCTATAATTTCAGTGACCTTGTTTTGTTTGAGCTGGGTTTCAAACTAGGAGAGTTAAATAAGAGAGGTAAGAATGTGTATTATGCTAGATTCTTTATGATGTTAGCTAACCATCTCTCTGAGGGTATTGTGCTTGAGAACCCCAACAATAAATTAGATTGTTGGGTTTAAGAGAGAAGGCTCATTGCAGATTTGAACAGGGCCAATCATCACAAGGAGATGACACTGTTCTATTTCCCTGTAATGGAAGCACCTCAGGTAAGTGAGGTAAGTTCATCTATTCCTACCACTATTCCAACCTCACTAATTTCTTTGAGTTCTAGTGTGACTATGGCAACTGTGTCAATGACCCAACAGTTGCCTACCCAAGCTACCAAACCTGCATATATTTCAAAATCCAAATCAAAGAAAGCCCCCTCTGGTATCTCTCAAAAGATGCCAGTTGCAAAATCCACCAAAACCAAAGAGGGGAGTGTGAAGGTGGGTAAGACAGGTGAGGGAAGGGGTGAACATAAAAGAAACCCTAAGGATAAGGATGGAGAGTTGAGTGGTTCCCAGCCTAGCCACACTGTAGTTTCCCAACAAACTGCAGTGCTTAAAAAGGATAAAAGCTCATTTCTAGCTGCATCCTCCCAAAATGATGTAGTTATTGAACAAAGCTTTCAACCAAGAGCACAAGCCAAGAGGGTTAGGGACACAAGCTCACCCCAAACTTATGCCAGAAAGAAGAAATCTAAAACCCATGGGGATGCACAGGGTACACACATTGTGCAAACTGGTGCTAAAGACACAGTCACTGCACCTTCACAAATTCAGTTTGATGTGACTCCAATAAATGTGGAGTCACAGCCAAAATATCTAGTAATAGAAGCACCTCAAACACAAAACTTACCCACAAACTCACTGGATGTGGATATGATAAACACATCAATCAAAATCTAGTGTAAGTGAGCATCATCTTTTAGATGATTTGTTGGCTCACTTGCCCATTCTTTCAGGAACTGTTGAATCATCTATGCCCAAAATATCTTCAATCAGCACAGAGTCCACAATAGTTTCCATTCCTAGTTCATTCATTTCTACTCTCTCGATGAATATTGCTCATCCGTCGAGTAGTGATTATATCCCGATGGATAAGCTTAACAGCAGTTATCCGTCGGATAGCAAAACCACTCACCCGATGGATATCACTCATCCATCAAGTATCTCTGCACAGCTTCACACTTCATTTATTTCAAGTGTAGAAGAATTAGTGGTTGTACAGTCACTATTAGGATTGAGAGAAAAGAGTGTTTTGAGTGAGAGTCTGGGTTGCTCCCAGGAAAAAGGAGAGGAAATGAGTGAAATTATGCAATCCATTTCTTTGGGATTGGAAAAAGAAAGTGAGAGGAGTCCCACCTTAGAAGGTGAAGGTGAGGGTGTGAGGGTGGGGAGCCAGGGTGAGACCCTGATGCAAGAAAAGAGAGAAAACGAGAGAAATGCGGGTACGGGAGCTATAAGGATGGATGTCATTGCTAGTGAGTCAATGAATGTCCAGGATGCAGACAGGGAGGGACTATCTTAACAACCTAAAGTTTCTATAGATTCCACCTCCCATGATGCTGAGGCATTTACTCACCCTGTTCAAGCTTATCAACTTATAGCTGAACAGGGCAATGACAATGCAGAAAGGATGCTCAATCTGGTGCATACCATACAGTCTATGATAAGAGCTAGGGATGCCATCACAGCTTTGCCCTCTACAGCTGGTGATGTGGATTATGAGACTGGTGGCTCAGCTGATTTCTTTGGTGATGAAAGTGGGGATAGTGAAGATGAAGAAATGGATATAGGGGGAGAAGTAGGTTCCAAATCAAGATCAGGTATGCCATCATGGGCATTTTCAAAGCACTGTGATGAGCACTACTTCAAGACAACCATGATCCAACTAATCAATTAGACAAATACTGCTCTTCAAACCACTTCAAATGCCAGCACCAAGAAGCTCCTTCAGGCCATCTAGCATCTCTGTAACTTCAACAAATTCAAGGCTTCCAACATGCTAGGGATGTAAACATCATCAAGGGTGATATTGAGGAGATGAAGAAGGCCATTTCAAATAAGTTGGATTCTAAGCTTCCAGAAGCTATAATGCTAGATATCAAGAGATAATTAAGGAAAAATTTTGATCTTGCAACCAAGATAGACGCCTTGGATACAAGAATGTCAGCCATGGAAGCATCTTTAACAGCCATTCATCTTCATCAAGCCCAACAGATAGATTTACTTCAAAAATTGGTGGCTGCTCAAACCCCCTCCTCTACTCAACTTGATGATAACAAAAAGGGGGAGAAAGGACCAAGTGAGGGGGAGAAGCTTCAAATTCAAATCAGTAAAGTAATTGTGCCTTCAATTACTATCTCAAAGCCACCAGTTACAGACAGTTTAGATCTGAAAAATGCAGCAACAGCCAACATTAGAGTAGCTGAAATGAAGCAGTTAAAGCCAATCAACTTGGAGAAGATTGATGAGGATATACAACAGAAGTTTGGACTAGTCAAGGAGCCAGTAAAGTCATCCATCCATCATTCTCAAGTCAAGCAAATTTCTGTGAATGAGATGAGCATGAAATATCTGGAAAAGGGACAGTCATCCTGCATCAAATCTCCAAAGGCTAAAATAATTCTGAAACCAAGGGTAAACTATCAAAAATCATCATTGAAGAACCCTTTGGATACTGTATATGAGACACCTAAGCCTGATGAAAAGAAGCTTCTATCAAGGTCAATTGCTTTCTACAAAGATCCAGCTGATTTAGCTTCCAAAAAGAGAATTGCTAAATTTTTCAGGAATGGGAAAGAAATTTGTGTGGTGGCTGGACATCCTCAATTTGCTCAAGCAAAGAGAGATGAAAAGGCTAGATTGAAGCAGGAAAAGAAGCAAGCTGCTCTAGATGCTAAAAAGGCTAAACAAAAGAAAGAGCAAATTGTTATCTTGGCCAAGCTACATGCTGTAAATTCATCACAACAAATTCCTATTCAGCCATCTGAAATCATTGAATCTCAAGATCCAAAGAAGCAAGTTGAACAACAGAAGAAATCTCCAAGAATCAAGGAATTGGATAAAAGAACCAAAAGGAAACTGGACATTGTTGATAAGGAATTGGAGAATCAGTTTCCCAAGGAATCCACTCCTACTACAACTCAAGCATCAAAACCCTCTGTGGTATTTGAAGATATCAAGGTAGTGGATCCTTACAGGAACATTCATGATGAACCTATTATGCCTAAGGATGAGCCAATAGAATGGGAGAACATACCAATTCCTGACTTCAATCTGCCAATCCTCAACAAGCCAAAGAGAACAAAGTCAAGAGCAGTCAAGAAAGTGAAGTTGTCACCTCTCAAATCCAAATCTCTAGTCAAAGCTCAATCTAAAGTCAACAAAGGAGATTATATGTACTTGTGTGACATCAAGGAGTTTTCTGATCTAAATCTCTATCTAGATGAACTAGATGAAGTGAGAGGAATTGATGCATACAGAAACCTACCTGAAAGGTTAGTGTTCAAGTACAAGGGAGGAAAGGAGATTCAGTGGCCACTTTACAGGATCCTTCAAGAAAGCCAAGCTGTACTGATTAAGGTTTATTCATCTTTCAAGAAGAACTTTTGGTTCAATGTAACTGCAAGAAGATTGGTGCTGAAGAAGATTAAAGAACTAAGGAGTGTTAGAGCTAAAGATGCACTCCCAAAGACTCTAATCATCCCTTACACAGGGAGAAGAGTGCATCTAAGGCCCTACTGGCTGATGGAATTCATGGATGACAAAGGAGTGAGAAGATTTTTCAGATTAGAAGACCCATTGAGCATCTCTAGCAATGAGACTCTCTTGGAAATGCAATAAAAGCTAAATCTCTCAGAATCTGATGAACTGGAATTCCACAGGCAGCTCCAAAATCAGATTGAAGAAAACAACAGAAAGCTTGGAAAGAGATCCAGACCTTCAAGGAACTAGATAAATCTGTCCAGGCTAGAGGAGCACCTTGAAAATGACTGTGAGCTAAACTTTGTACATTTTACTAATTGAAGCACTCTTCAGTAATATCTACTTTCTTTTAAAGTTGTATTTTTAGGGTGTTTTGTTATCATCAAGTATCTCTTAATTTATGGCTACAATTCCAGTAGACATAAATTAGGGGAGATTGTTGTGTATATGTTGTGTACTTGATAATTTCATGAACAAAACACCTTGGTAGATTTTACTCAGTGAAAATGTAGCACTCGACGGATAAGGATTATAGTCCCGATGGATAACTCATTTTGGTCCCGACGGATGATGACTTATTATCCATCGAGTGAGTAGCTTATGTAACAATAAGTCTGTAGCACATTTCTGCATATACATTGTTTAGAATTTGTAGTAGTACTTAAGTCATGTTGACTTTAACCAGATATGCAGAATAGGTTGATTAATTGTACATAGATGATGTCTTGTAATTCTGCATAGATGAAATGAAGTCTAGTGCCTGATTGCTACCCGACGAATAAACAACAATGAATTCGACGGATGATCAACAACCCGACGGATTATCATTAACTCGACGGATGATCATAAACCCGACGGATAAAGAATTCAAATATCTGTTGACAGTGACAACACAGTCACATGCGTAGAGTGTATACAAATAGAATGTGGTAGCCTATTCAACTTGGTTTTCGAGAACAAAGAAGCATTGCCATTTCCATGATATTATGAAGATATTCAAAGATGCTGGAATAGAGTAATGAAGTAGCATTATATTAGACTTGATAGTTTTTGTTTTATTATCTTGTCTTATTGCTTTGTAATCTTGGTGAAATATAAACCAAGAAGCAGCAATAGAATAGAAACAAAAGGAACTAAGCAACCAAGAGAGAAATATTTGTAAGTTGTATTATTAGCACTTCTCTCATTCTTAGTTGTTATCATTTTGTAAGCAGTTGTGAGCTTTTTGCACACAGAGTTCTCTCGATATTTATTATATATCTCTGGTGAAATCATTCAAATCCACCAGAAAGTTTTTAAAGACTCTTATTTTTAATTACTTGTGTTTTGATGCATTTTAAGTAACTATTCCGCATTCTGCTAATCAATTCACACTTATATATATATATTTGAGTTAGAACATTTTTATTCAAGAAAAAGTTTCAAGAATTCCATTAAACCCCCCTTCTATAATTCTTGTTACATTGTTAAGGGACTAACAAAAAATATCAGCTTCTTCACCATTATTAGATTTTGCATTTACAACTGTATCTTGAACTATCTGATGAACTTCATCACCAGCTTCAGCATGTAAGATAGAATCAGAAATTGGTGCAGTATGTGATACAGCAGCTTCAGAAGCTTCCATACCATCAGTAGTTAACTCCACATCTTCAAACATTATAGATAAATGAACTGGAGCTTCAAAATTTACTTCCAGAACCTCAGTTCCAGGAGAGTGCTATGGTGACTCTGTGATGGATAGATCTTTATGAATGGACTGTTGTGCTACTACATCTTCAGCAAGAACAAGGAGAATTTCAGGTGGTGGAATAGTAGATTGAATGGATTGCAGGAAAGTATTAGTACTTAGACCTGCAGGGAGATTATCAGTACTTGGTACATCAGAGTTTATTCGAGGATCAACAGACTGTTGTTCAGCAATTGTTTCTTGTGTACTCTGTGCACCTGCAAATTATAAAAAGTAACACTTAATCTCTATATTCTTTTAAAGTAGTCTTACTACTCCTCATACCACACAACTCATAACTTTTAATAGTTAGAGTTTCCTCACAAGGATTACTAAATCCCGTATCTCATATACCTCTCCTTTTTCCAAGAAGGATCATGTTTCTCTTTATTTTTGTTTTTCTCTAAATCTTTTCACACAACTCACAGAAAAGCTTAGATAATTTATCCTACAGAAATAAGAGGTGGCTAAAGAAGGGTGGAACTAGAGGTAGTCCTTAAAGAAGGTCTAGAAATAACCATACCAACAAGATTTATAACTTGCATACTAAATGCAGAAAATACCAAATCACTATTTAAATGCTGATAAAGTAAAAACAATATTTATACCTTGTGAATCTGAAGATTCAGTTGAACTCACAGTCAAAACTGTGGTTATGACAGTGTGTTGATCACCAATTATGGGAACCTCTATTTGAATTGGAGAGGATTTGACCAGGTTACTGTTATGTACTATGGTCTTTAACCTTGTTCTTTTTGCAAAGAACTGACATTTGAATGTGTTATTTAAATCTATCACAGGGTCTTCAGTAAAAACTGATGAAACCCCTATGTTTTTGTTGGTGTCATCAAGATCTACCTCAGCATGTAGTCTCTTACCAACTTAATGTTGTTTATGAGTGGTGAGCATAGTTTCATGAGCCATGTCACTTGATTTTAGCAACATTTGAGAAATAAATTCATGTGTTTCACTATAAAGAAGATATTTAAGATAAAAGATATGTGATTTTGAGATTGAATGTTGACAACTTTCTTTGAAAGAAAAAGAAAGTTTCAAATAATATGTCCTGTTCCATAATATCATATTTTTGAAACATAGATATGTTTAGACATTTTGATAAACAAGAACACTCAAAGATCATAATCCTCATAAGATCAGAATTAAACCTTATATCAATTTCTTCTGTAATAACAGTTGCTTCCTGTAATGTTGTGCTCAATCTGTACTTTAGTGAACATATGTAACTCAAGCAGAGATTAGTGGTACATATACATTATTGAATATTCACTGTATTTAAACATGTAGTACTGATTAGAATATTAACAGTTATAATAAGTTAAGCACAATCAAAACAATAAACATTCATTCAAATATGAAATCAAAGAAGGCAAATAATTTTTCATTAATATTAAGAAGATGAGTACAAGATTTATAATTTTAAAATAAAATCCTAACTTAATCTAAACTACTCATTCTTCTTCTTCTTCTTCTTCTTCTTCTTCTTATCCTTTTTCTTCTTCATTGCCCTGCGATGGAAGATGCGAGACATGGTACTTGCAAGAGAAATTATATTCTCTTGTAGTGCCAAGTGTTCGAGGCAACGCTACTCGACCTCCTCAGCCCTTCTCATCTCCTCAAAGTGGACATCCATTCCGAAAAGTGTTATTCCCAAGGAACTAACAATGATATTTATAGAAGGGGGGTTAAATATAAATCTCAAAACTTTTTCAAGTTTTGAGCAGTTTCACAGGCTAAGTGTTTTGATGAACAGTTGTGTGTGAATTGCTTTGAGCAGGTGCAGACAGATATATATTCAAGACATAAATGTAAAGAACACAAAGGCTTTAAAAACTTTTCTGGTGGATTTGTTGTTCCACCAGAGATGTGTATTTCAGAAAATCTGTGATTCAAAGAATTGATCACAGCTGCGTCCTAGTACAAACTAGATGATTTTCTCTCTGGATTTTTCTAACCAGCTCTGGAAAAATTCACCATCTAATTACTAGCTGCAACTTGGTTTATATATCACCAAGTTTACAAGTGAAGACAAAAGTACAAATATAATTAAAAAAGTTCTTCACATGTTTCTTCTTCATTTCTCTATCCAATGCAATCTAGGATAATCTGTGAATCTTTGAATACTTCCTTGTTTGCACCAGAATGGAAATGCTGCATTTTCTTGATTCCTCCAAGAGGCTACCACATTCCAATTGTCTCTGTCAACCCATGTGCCTCTGTCAGCTTATGAATTGTCACTGTCAACTGCTATTGAACTTAGCATCCGTTGAAGCTTTCATCAGTTGATGGCTTTATCCGTTGATGCTTTATCAGTTGAAGCTTTATCCGTTGATGTATTAGCAGTTGAAACTTTATCCGTTGATGCACTCATCCGTTGATGGATGTTATCCATTGAAGCTTTAGAGACATCCGTTGAAGCTTTGTTTCTCATCCGTTGAAGACCTTTAATCTATCAGTTGATACTACTTCATTTATACAAAATTACAAGGCATGAAATATTTACAATTAGCCCTCCTATTTGCATATCCACTAGTAGTCAACATGACTTATAATTTCCCACAACATCTAAAAATTATAACTTAAATATAGAAACTGAAATATGCTACAATACTAAACTTATTTATAAGTAATGCTACTCCATCAACGGATAGCCAGAATGGTCTTATCCGTTGAGGCTACAAATAATAGATTTCTACTTAAGTGTTTTGTTTAACTTATCATCAAACTAATACACATATTCCTAACAATCTCCCCCTATTTATGTCTACTAGAATTGTAGGCATAAATTTGAGTTTAACTTGATGATAACAAAACACTTACCAAATATATGAACTGAAATCAAGTAGAAATTCAAAAGTGCTGCAAAAGTGTATGTACTGAGATAGAATTGAAGAATTACATTATTTCCAAGGATGCTCCTTTAGGCTGAGCAAATTATTTTCTTTTCCTTTGTTCCCTTGTTTTCTTCCCTAGCCTCCTGTCATTTTCCTCTACTTGGAGTTGGAGTTGTCTGTAGAATTTAGCTTCATCTTCTTCACTGATATCCAACTTAGATTGCATATCCTTGAGAGTTTCATTACTGGCAATTTTAAGCTGGTCTTCAAGTCTGAAAAATCTTCTGACTCCTTTATTGTCTCTGAACTCCATCAACCAATGAGGTGATTTATGAATTGTAATTCCATGCTCAGGGATGAGTAATGTTCTAGGCAAGGAATTAGACTACCACCAAGTTTTCCTTATGCTGGCAATCTTGTTAAGAATCTCAATTTTGACAGTCCTGGTAAAACCAGAATCCCTTTTGATAGCTGAGTAGACTCTAACCAAGGTAGAATAGCCTTCATTCAGAATTCTTTGAAGAGGCCAAGTCCTTTTTTCACTTCCTTTATACTTGAACACTAGCCTTTCTGGGAGCTGTTTGTATGCACTTATTCCCCTTACTTCCTCCAGCTCATCCAGATAGAGTTCAATATCTGTAAACTCCTTTATGTCACAAATGTGAACATAATCATCCTTTGAGGCTTGTGGCTTAGGCTTAGGTTTATATTTCTGAGTGAATTTACTTGAGGTTGGGGGAGGGGTTGATTTGGATTTTCTTTTCAGTTTCTTTGGTGGTGGAGAGGTAGTTAGGATGGTAGGCAAGTTGATGGTGTCCCAATCAATAGGTTCCTCTTTAGGGATGATTGGTTCACCATGGACATTTATACTAGGATCAACAACAAAAGGTTCAGGAATGGAAGGTAGTGGTTTAGATTTTGATTGGGTTTCCACATTGTCATCTCCACTCTTCCTTTTTGCATTGGCCTCTTTCTGTTCTCTTTCTGCCATTCCTTTCTTTACTCCCTTCTTTCCTCCACACTCTCACCAACGATATTCCCCATATCCACATATCTGCTTTCAATCTTGTCTTCTTCACTCTTGTCTTCAATCTTCTTCTTTTCTTCAGTCTGACTTGACTTTAGCTGTTTTTCAAGCTTTGCTTGTGCTCTTTTGTCAGCCTTCAGCTTTTTAGCTTCTTCCTTTAACCTCATGGTTTCTTCCCTCTTGGCTTTTGAGAATTTGGGATGTCCTTGCATCACACATATACTCTTTCCCTCTCTATAAATGATAGTTATATTCATTCTTTCCATTACATCATTGGTCTCTTTGTGCTTTATGATGCTACCACCCAAAACTTTGTCTTCATCAGGTTTTGGAAGAGGAAAATCCACTTCTTTTAGTTGACCAAAGTTTAGAGGGTTCTTTGTA